>NC_068390.1:20995307-21295307 GCF_023724105.1 Carassius gibelio
AATATATACACTTCTGAATTCTTGACATTCATATAAAAATATTGAATTGTGAGTTGTATGATTGCCTGATTGAATTTTATAAGAGTACTAATAGTAATTTGTTTTTATTAACATGGTTAGATTGTGTAAAATTACTGTGTAGATTTTTTCAAGAATTACTTTTTGTATTTATTTGCATTTACATAAAATATGTTGCCATTTTTAATGTGCCCCTCTGGTTAAACACTGGCCCCTCCTTGGCCCCCCTAGTAAAATTTGTCTAGAGCCGCCACTGTAACAGCGTACAAAACAATCATAGCAAAATGGCAGCAGCTGTGTTTCTATGAGTCTGCGATACCAGGGGCCCGTTCTTCGTACGTCGCTAACTCAGTTAGCTGGATTTGAATGTTGACGATTTGGCATGATCTTGGATCATTTGGTTCTCCGAAGCTCATCCTGGAGCTGCTGTCATAGCAACAGGTCCGTAAGCTTAAACCTGCTCGGGAGCAGGCTTATTTCAACAGGATTAGATTGCTTCCTTCAACCAGAACTGATACTCAAAATATGTCTGCTACCACCGCTACTTTATTACAAGAGTATCGTACTGATCCAGGGACAATAATTAGGGCCCGAGCACCGAGGTGCGAGGACCCTCTTGTATCTGCTTTGTTTTTTATTAGGGCTCAAGCCTGGAGGGCGAGAGCCCTATTGTTTTCCTTAGGATTATTTGTTATTATTATTATTATTATTATTATTATTATTTATTATTATTATTTTTCTTCAAGGTTTCGGGGGCTTTTGGGGCCCTTAACATGCTTAAAAAGTCTTGAAAATTGGCACACACATTGGAACCTGCGGCCATTAGGGCCGGGCAGAGACTGATACACGGGCGTGGCACAGGGGCTCTACAGCGCCCCCTGGAATATGGAGGGCCATATATCATACATACTTGCACATAGACATACGAAACTCGGTACACATATAGAACTCATCAATACAAACAACTTTCGTATTGCATATCATAGGCTCCGCCCAACAGGAAGTTGGCTATTTGGGGTTTATTATTCATATTTGTCGTCAAAGTTGTGGGGGCTTTTGGGGTCCTTAACATACTCAAAAACTCTTGAAAATTTGCGCACACTTTGGAATCTGTGGCCTGAAGGAGCCTGCAGAGGCTGAGACCTGGGCGTGGCACAGGGGCTCTACGGCGCCCCCTGGATCACAGTTATAAATGTTGATGTATAGCTCACACATACTTGCACGTATTAATATGAAACTCAGTACACATATAGATCTCATCGTGCCGAACAACTTTCGTATTGCATATCATAGGCTCCGCCCAACAGGAAGTCAGCTATTTAGAGTTATGTAAAAAGCGCATGCTCTGGAATTTGAAATACTTGTCATAGGTTTTTTACTCGATTGCCGCCAAACTCGGTCAACATGATCTCAAGACATTGGGGATGAAAAATTGCCAGGGGATTTTTGATATCTCAAATGGTTTGCTCGTGGCGAGGCTTTGAAATTATGGCGAGAAATGAGAAACAGGAAGTGTCTAATACCATCCACATACATTTCCTAATTTTAAATCAAACTTCATCAGATTATTCATTGTATGATGTCGATCGCATATATGTGACTATTAGGAGTCAAAGTTATAGCGCCACCAAGTGGCAGCAGGAAGTGTGTCATTTTCAAAATGCTTTGAATTCAGCATCTTATTTTTACTCGATTTGCTTCAAACTTCATCAGAATAATGTTAAAACACAGCCGATATATATCTGCTGGGGGGATATTGATATCTAAAAATATTGTTGCCGTGGCAACATGTCAAACTGGAATACTTCTCAGGTGATTTTGAGGCATATAACATGCTTAGAATTTCATCAAACTCAGAACACATATCAGTATTAGTGACAGCTAGACACTGGCAAAATGTCATAAGAGGGCGTGGAAGAGGCACTCTATAGCGCCACCTTTTGTCAAAAGTGGGGGGGTTAGTTTTAGCTACAGACACCAAACTCAGTACAAAAATTGTTCTTATCAAGACGGACAACTTTCTAATTCACAGTCATCAGCTACGACCAACAGGAAGTCGGCTATTTTGATTTGAATGTGGATTGTTTTTTACATTTAGCTGTGAATTAATGCATACTGCTCAGAGGAGAGTAACACTATACACACCAAACTTTGTCTACATGTTGAAAAAACATTGAGGAACTTAAATTGTGAATGGGTTTTGGATAGCTTGGATGGTTTTGTCGTGGGGATTTTTTAAAATGACAATAAAGATGGAATTATTAATTTTCCTGCATTTTTAAATTCCAAACACTTCAAAACCTTTTTTCATACAGAAAAAAAGTTATTCTGAGTAAATATGCATAGTTTCATGACTTTACAACACTGTATGGATAACAGAAAATTAAAAAACTGTCAGACATCTCATATCACTCTGTCCCTCTGTTTGAGTGTGTGTGCTTAGACTTCCATTGTCTGAGAGAAATAGCGCCCCTACAGGTGCAGTTACCGGAATAAAAAAGGGAGGAGACTGTCTTTTGGTTTCGATTTTAAATCGGTTAAAATACAAATAAATACTTGGATTTAATTCACACTGACAAGCTAAACCAACATATATGATTATTATAAGGTCAGGGCTCATTAATAATTGATGTGTGGTCAGTGATACGTGAGAAACACGAGAGATGAATCACCGCTCTGAGCAGGAGCGTGTGGAATGATGAGCTCAGAAAAAAACGAGTTTATTCTTGTTTTATAGCTATTAAAAATAAAGTATTGCAGCGATATCACACAATTCACCAATTAGAGCACACCAAGAGCTAAATTAAGATGTTTTTGAACTGTTTGTGTGAAAATGAAATATTCGCGGCTGCCTAACTGAAATCACTGCCTCCGATCAGCGCGCACAGTGTCACAAGTTCAAAACAAACGAATTTATTCTTGTTTAAGAGCTTTTCAAAATAAATTATTGCCATAAATGCACACAATACATCCATTATAACACTACACGAGCTAAATGCAGGTGTTTGTGACCCGTTTAAGTGCGCAAGACTATTTGAAAGCGCGACTGGCAGAATAACATTTCTCTCTCGAGCTGCAGGATTCTGCCTTTCGTCGTAAGAACGAACACATCACGGACAAGATTATTTCAAAATACATAATAGCTTGGCTAATATAAACGAAAACAGCCACGTGAACATAAACTGTTGAGAAATAAATCTGAAGTGGATCTACTGGATTTTAATATTAAGTGACCGCATATACCAGCTGCTTCTGTCTTCAATTTTAATCTATATAAAAAATTAAACTCATTCATCTTGGCTGCTTTTTTAATGTGTGTACGTATTTATTTATTATTTTGCTCTAACAAGACTTAATCTATATTTAATTAAATCAATTACATTTGATTTTACATTTGATTTGTCCATTTCTGCATCTAAACGCCTAAAAATCTAAAACATGCTCTATTATACTATTGTTAGCAATTTCTTTATCGTCCAATTTATCTGGTGTACACACTTTATTTTCATAATAAACTCGTTTGTTAGATTATACACAGTTATAGTGGTATATAATAAATATTGACAGGTTTTATGCAAGCTGTTTAGAATGATTGCCATAGGCTAATTTTTAAAAATGTAAATCCCAAAAAAAAAAAAAAAAAAAATGTAAATAAATAAAAAACATTGGAAAAGAATAACTTGTACTTTTTTATACATTTTGTATAGTTTCATAGTTTATGCATTATAGTTATAAAAACAAACAAATTTAGCCACTCACATAGAAATCTTAGGCCTTATCCTTTTCTGACAGTTTTAGGGATTTTTAAAAATCCTAAAAAACCTTATTTGTGCTGCAAATAATAATTTCAAACTAATTTGATACTGACCTCTGACATCCTGTGACATGATATTTATTTGAATTTACATAATCTCATAGATGTAACAGTAAATCTGTTCAGCTCACAGATCAATACTAAGCTGTAATGCAAGCAGAACTTTCACAAATGCTTTTAGGTCAATAAAATCATTACAAAACACTTACAAATCATTTAAGGGATTTGATAACACTGTAAAATAATGTCTAATTTGTTAACATTAGCAAATGCATTGATAACACTTTATAATAACTGCACTCATTAGTAAATAGTCAGTTCATGCTTCATAAAGCCTTGTCCCAATATTAATAGTCAGTAGTAAGCAGTTTATAAATACAGCTATAAATAGCTCATTTATTAAAAAGGAGAGTAAAGGGTCAGTTATCTTCCTATGAAAAATAAAAAATAAAAATAAACAAACAACAACACAGATTGATACAGAACTCAGAAATGTTATTGTGGATTTATGATAAACTCAGCCTGTAAATGAATTCATTCTCCACCAAGAAGACACAAGTAGTTCACACCAAACTTTTTTAACATGAAGCCATATACTGAAGATGTTAAATTGCGAATGGGTTTAGGATACCTTAAATGGTGTGGCCATAGAGATTTATTAAAGTAACATAAAAAAATACCATAGTTATTTTACTATATCTTTAAAATTTTTAATTCCAACTCTTCATAATTTTTTATATACCTAGAAGTCATCATTTGAAGGAAGCACGGTAAGTTTCATAGCTTTATCATTTTCAAGAGCCAGCATAAAATTAAAACTATCATAACATATAAATCAAGCTGGCAATTCTTAGTACCAATAATGGCCACCAGATGGAGCTATAGGATCACTTTTAAATAATTATTGTAGAAACAAGTATGATTTGAATCATTTATAGAAATCTTTCAAAGAAAAATAATATGAATTTTATTTATTTTACTGATAAAATGACCCTCACTTAATTAGAACAACATGCTGAAGTATTGTGAACTGTATATTAAGAATAATTCTTTATAGGCTTTATGGACAGATAAGTTTTGAGTGACTCTTGAAGGATCAGCACCACATCCTCTTTTACCACTGTTTAAAGAATGTATCTTACAGTACAGGTGCGGATCAATTTTGAATAGCTTGAATGGTTTTGTCGTGGTGATTTTTTGAAATAACAGTAAAAAAGTAACCAGTAAATGTCTTTTATTTTTTTAAGTGCAGCTTCTAAACACTTCAAAAAAATGTACACATAGAAGACAAGTCATTCTGAGGAAATATGCATAGTTTCATGACTATACAACACTATATGGATGATAGAAAATTAAAAAACTATCATACATCTGATGTCACTCTGTCCCTCTGTCACTGTGGGTAATGTGTGTGTGTGTGTGTGTGTGTGTGTGTGTGTGTGTGTGTGTGTGTGTGTGTGTGTGTGTGTGTTATGTGAATTAGGTGTGAAACTATCAGGGAGCATTTAGTCTCCAGCGCCAACATTTTACAGAACTGCCACTTTCCTGGAGTCTCAGAATTACTCGGTGTCAGGTTCTGAGAGATCTAAGATTCCAAAAAATTATTTAATTAGAATACCATGAAGTATTGTGAAATACTATATATTAAGACTTTATATATATGCTTTATGAACAGATTAGAGTGACTCGTGAAGGACCAGCACCACCTACTCTTGTCCGATGGTTTGAGGAATATATCTTCCAGAATCCGAGATTAAGATTTAGGAGCTCATTTTTATTCCACCTCCTTTCCTGAAAGTTTGTCTTGCAGAATTGACTATAAATTAATCTTCACATTAATTCCTAATTATTTTGCAATTATTTTTTTCAGTTCTTCTTGACCTGTTTTTTTTTTCTTCTTCTTTTCTGACCTCATGACCCAGTCAGCATTTTTGTACAATGGTCAAGTCTTAACTTATCCATTTCTGTATTGCATTTGTGTTTGATATTTCTCATGGGTATTTCATAATTTTCGACTTTGAGTTAAAACAGTTTGAGTTAAAACTCTTTTTTAGCGCATTTCATCTGTAAAAGAAAACATGCCTAATAATTCTGCACATTAATATAAGGAGTTTTTCTCTTCCAGCTTTCCTGGACTATTGTATAGCACTCATAAATGATTAAATAAAAAATAATGGTAGTTATTAAGATTGATATGGTTTGGAATTGGTAAAATGTGCTTGGAAAAAAATCACAATAAAACAATGTTTTAATGTTTAAGTTTGGAATATTAACTGACATGAATGAATGCTATATAATAGGGGTGTAACGGTTCACAAAATTCACGGTTCGGTTCGGTACGATTCACTGATGTCACGGTTCGGTTCGGTACGGTTCGGTACGTTTTAGATACAGCAAAAAGAACAAATTGGCAACAAAGTATGTTTTTTGTTTTTTTTTACATTGAACAATGATCTATTCTTTACCCATCTTCTATGGTGTTTTCTTAGCAGCATACTGTATAAAACAAAAACAGCTCCTTATTAAAAAAAATTGAAAATGTTATATTGTTGTAGTAGTTATGAACAAATACAAAGATGTAACTTTTCATATGGAACTCTATAACTCTTTATATTGAGTGTGTTTTTACTCAATTGGTTCTCTATAGGGCTTATGTTTTTTGGAACAAAGCAGGAATTACGGTCTGGCTGAAATGGGCTCGTGAAGGAATATAGTAACGGGGCTAAATTACATTAAGAATGTTCTTAAAACATGCGTTTTCCACTATAGGCGCTCGCTCACTCAGCACACGCTGAAGGCTCGTTGCAAAATGACTAAAGGGTCTTTTACACAGGACGCGATACGCGCGGCGCTGGATCCTGGGCTCAGCGTTGCCCTTCAGATACAACGCGATTTGCGCTGCACTATGCCAAGAGCAAAGTAGGTGGAGTTTTCAAAACTGCCCGTGCATACGTTCTATTTATAACAGTTCTTCTATCTAATAACGTGCAGGCCTGTTAATTGAATCGTACTGCTCAGGAAATTCCGACACAGTACAGTACTAGTCCATTTTGATTACCGTGCTTGTTTGGATGCCCCGATCGATTGGTAAAGTGCACCCAAACACCAGACCTGTTGGTTATTGGAGGATCTTCTATTTGTGGTCTGTTAAACGCATTGGCCATTTTGCAACGAGCCTTCAGCGCGTGCTGAGTGAGCGAACGCCTGACCTGAGTAGCCTAACATAAACATATAAGCTGGTGTTTTTTTTTTCTTGTTCGGGGGTGTCAGGGGCGTTGCCTGTTACGTCGTTTGGGTTATTGGGCTACCTTGTTGAACGCATATCATTATATTTCACAATTTTTTCTTTATTTTCCAAATATAATTAATTAGTCCAACGAACCGGTACATAATGCGTACCGCGTACCGAACCGAAAGCCTCGTACCGAACGGTTCAATACGAATACGCGTATCGTTACACCCCTACTATATAAATATTGTTCATGTTAACATAATGTTTATAAATGAAATCTTATTGTAAAGTGTTACTATATATATATATATATATATATATATATATATATATATATATATATATATATATATATATATATTTATATGTTAGGGCCGGGACTCGATTAAAAAAATTAATCTAATTAATTAGAGGCTTTGTAATTAATTAATCGAAATTAATCGCATTTTAATCGCATATAAATATTTGACCTGAGAACAGTGAGAAGTAATTATTTTTCACATGGATTTATAATATACCATTGAATAATGACTGAATACATAAGCTTAAGCAACAAAATATTGTTTATTTTTGTTCAACCAAGTGTAGCAGACCAGAGCAATTTTTGCCATGAAGTGTAGCAATAGCATATTTAGAAACAATTTAGAAATAGTACATTTCAGAAATTCAGGAAGCTTATAGGTGCTGGAACCTTCTGTAAAGAGTTTTTTAAGTAAAACACAATACTGTCAATTACATTCAGAACATTGGAAACCCTGACTATTAGAAAACATCTCTCTGTTGCTTCAGAGGCCATAACATACTAAGTCCAACTCTCAATAACCTTGGCCAAAACAATAACGAGTTCAACATAAACTGTTGCACCAACAAAATAATATATAGTTCAACATAAAGTGTAAAGTCCACGCTAGCTGCTATATGTTTTGCGTTGAGGTTATACTTGAGGCTCGATGTGCTGCAGTGATATCATAGACAGTAGTGATATGCGAAGCGAACGCCAGTTGGTGCTTCAGTATAATCGGTCCGCCGAAACAAATCCAGTGAGAAACATTCTGCGGTGCAAAAATAAGTTGTTAAAAATGCGGGAATTTATTTTTCTGTAATTAATTAATCTTAGTTAACGCGTTATTTTTTGTGTAATTAATTAATCTCAATTAACGCGTTAAAGTCCCGGCCCTAATATATATATATATATATATATATATATATATATATATATATATATATATATATATATATATATATATATTGTTCTGTGAATGTGATTTTAAAGTCTAGATGATTCGGTTTAACCCTTTAACCGCCATATCCTTTAAAACCTCACTGCCAGAGGGATATTGTGAATGCATGTGCCCGCTGGGCACAGTTTACCTGATGCCACCGGGGTGGCGATGGCATTGGTGGCTTGAGCCCGCCATCGCTGCTTGCAGCTATATTTATTATTATTCTTCTTCTTCTTCTTCTTCTTCTTCTCCCGAATGAATCGCATTTTTGAGGGCTTTAACATGCTCAAAAAGTCATGAAACTTTGCACACGCGTCAAACCTGGTGAAAATTTTCGTCTGATATAGGATTCAGAAGAGGGTGTGGCAAAATGGCTCGACAGCGCCACCTATACCAAGAAAATCAACAGCCTTCCAGCTATGTTTCACGTACATGCACGAAAATTGGCACACATATGTAACACACCAATACCTACAAAAAAGACTCTTGGAGCGAAATTCTAAACCCAACAGGAAGTCGGTTATTTTTAATATTATGAGCATATTTTGTGTAATTTTGGTCATTTCCATGTGTTGTATTTTAACGAACTCCTCCTAGAGAGTTCTTCAAATAAACACCAAATTTGGTATGCCTAATCTAAAGGCCTTTGCGATGTTAAATTGCGAAGATCTTGAGTTTTCGTTGAAGGGCGTGGCCGTGGTGGCCTGGCGAATTTCGATGATTCGCCATGAAAAATGAAGTTGCTATAACTCACACATACAATATCCAATCTGCCCCAAACTTCACATGTTTGATGAGACTCCGAACCTGAACAGATTGACATGCCCATATTCAGTTATAGTCATAGCGCCACCTATTGGAAACAGGAAGTGATATATTTTACGCTGCGATGAACTACTCCTAGAAATTTTATGACATCAATGTCTTTTTTGTGGTCAGTCTAATCTAAAGGCCTGTGCGATGTTCAGTTGTGAAGATCTTCAGTTTTCGTTAAAAGGCCTGTTCATGGCGCCGCGACGAAGTACGATGTCTCGCCATGGGAATAAAAGATGTTATAACTCAGGCATAAAATGTCCGATCTTCCCCAAACTTCACATGTGTGATAAGAGTCCTGGCCTGAACAGATCTGCAGGCCAATATTTTACCGGGTGTGGCAGAACAGCTCTATAGCGCCACCTGTACACTTTCAACGGAGTGCGCCTCGAGCTATGTTTCACGTACATGTACCAAAATTGGTACACACATGTAACACTCCAATACCTACAAAAAAGTCTCTTGGTACGAAATCCGGATCCCAACAGGAAGTCAGTTATTTAGAATTTTCCCTTCAAAATTGGTGTTGTTTTTGCCATTTTCAGGGGTTGTACTTTAACAAACTCCTCCTAGAGATTTATTCAGATCAACACCAAACTTGGTCAGTGTAATCTAAAGCCCTTTGCGATAATAAATTGCGAAGGACTTGAGGTTTCGTTAAAGGGCGGGTCCATGGCGGCCTGACAAATTTCGATGTTTCGCCATGAAAAAGGAAGTTGCTGTAACTCAGACATACAATGTCCAATCTGCCCCAAACTTCACATGTTGGATAAGACTCTTGACCTGAACAGATCTACATGCCAATATTCAGTTATAGTCATAGCGCCACCTATTGGCAACAGGAAGTTACATATTTTACACTGCGACAAACTACTCCTATAATTTTTTTGAGATTTACATATATTTTGTGGTCAGTCTAATCTAAAGGCCTGTGCAATGTTAACTTTTGAAGATCTTGAGTTTTTGTTAAAGGGCGTTTCCATGGCGCCATGACAAAATTTGATGTCTTGCCACAGCAAGAGAAGTTGTTGTAACTCAAGCATAAAATGTTCAATCTTTCCCAAACTTCACTTGTTTGATAAGAGTCCTTGCCTGAACACATCTGAAGGCCAATATTCCATTATAATGATAGCGCCACCTGCTGGCAACGGTAAGATTGGCACATATATGGGATATACTTTGATATATTCCACTTATATTTAGGACATTAAATGCATATTTCTCAACGTTCACCTTTTTACTAAAGCCACACGATGGCGGTGAGCCCGGGTGCGAGGGCCCGTTCATCGCTGCTTGCAGCTTTAATTTAAAATAATAATCATTAAAAAAAAGTATTTAAAAATAATATAAAAATGCTGTGTAGTCAATAACAGCCTACTAGACCGCCAGTTTTACTCACTGAAATATTTATTTGTCATAAAATTATTACTTCATAATTGTATTAGAGTCTTAAACACATGCTATACAGATAATAGAGTCGTGCGTTATTTTGAGTGATGACTGCTATTATAAGAGTGGCTTGATGGAGCGCAGGAGATGCAGATAACATGATATGGACCCTTAAGAAGCTTTCATTAATGCTGTCACGTAACAAATCTGTCCAAATATAAAATGAAATGAATAGATAATTTCTACATTGAAATAAAAATTTAAAGACTGCACAACTATTATAAATTGCGAATATAAATAATTGGGAATCATGAAAAAATTCGAATAAAATATAAACATGTATCTATTATAACATTTGTGTAGATTTGTTTGCTTGGCTGTTTCCTTATAAAAGTCCAGAAATTTGTCAAGTTTTTCGTCAGGAGTCATTTTAAATTATATAAGAAATACGTAACGCGTTCTGATTGTGCCAGCGGTTCCTGTGTTGTGATTCGACACCAGCTTAGCTCACGCTGCCCTCCTGGAAATGCGATTGGACTAGTTTTGAGAAGCAAGTGGGCAGGAGCATGTGCTGGAGATGTACTTATAATCACAGGAGCTTTTTTACGCGCATGAAAATCGCATTCGATTTTTTTTGTACAACCCTAACATCTAGTTAACAAAGCTAAACAGCGTTGCCCTTTGTGTAATAAATTACTGAAACTGTTAAATGCACCAACTTAAATAATAAAATACACTTACCGGTTTTGGTCCATAAACAACGCCTTCTCCAGACAAAGAGGGAACTGCTCAATCTTTCAGGAATAATCTTTATGCGAATCCGGCATTAAACTGATTGAGATTGAGGAAGCTGTCCTCAGCAAAATGTGCTGCACATAGTTTTAAATGTGGATTATAATTTTCGGAAACTGAGTTAAACATAAATGGTAACCATTAATCTCCAAGTACAGCGTCCCTGGGAAGACCAAACAAAGGTGATTGGACTCCGAGATGAAAATAACATCGTTTCGACGACATGGCGACAAACACAAATGCAACTCTTCCTCTTCTCCGTCGGAGCGCAACAAGACCACGGCCCCCTTTTTGTGTATTCATGTGGGCGGAGGTTAGTCAACAAACTGTTTTAGTGACGTCATTACTGAAGGAACTAGAGGGCTGTAGTCCAAACGGGTCGTTTTTTGTAGGCGAATTCTGTTAAATCAAATATCTCGCTTGGCATTGAACTTTGAGCTTTAGATTTTTACAGCAACAAAAAACAACAACATTACACACTAACTAAAGCTTAAAACATGGGATCACGAAGAAGGGGACCTTTAAATGATCTTTTAATTATTGAAAATCAAGCATTAATTTACTATTAAAAATAAAACATGAAAGAAATGCTGTGTGATTATTCCTTAAAAAAAAAAAATTTTGTTTCTTTATAGTAATAGTAGTAGTAGGCTATGTGCATTCTGCTGAACATTTCTGGCAAATACTCGTCTTTAAATTAAACTGGACGTTTCTTTTGATGGGTTACCGTGAATACCTTTACAGTTCTGTGTATGTGATGTGACGCTGTTTTACTTAAGTCAAATGCTCATGAAGTGACCCTCAGAACAGTTCTGAAGATGTTGTTTATGTGTTTCCGTCCTCATTTAGAGAGACTGCAGGTGCTGAAATAACCGAGAGTGTCACGCGCGCTTCAGTGTGCAATAAACCCCATTCATTAACACAGACACGCATAACATGCAGGATTTGTATTTAAATAGACTTTTCTGACTTAATATTTACAGATATTATATTGCGATTTGATGCAAGTGCAATGCCTTTTGATTAATTCATTCAAAATTCAACATATTCTGTGACATTTCGTGTTAAACTGTAAATTCCGTTTTATGACTGAATTCCTCAATTCTGTCTGCGTTTCAAGAGCATCATCTTGATTTTGGCAATAGATCTTAGCTGAAAGAAACTACTTTTAACAATAGCAATAATCTGCTCATTGAAACTCAAATTAGAATGAAAAATGACACCAAGATTTTTGATCTTGAACATGAATATTTGAGGATATGGGACCAAAATGATTAACTATGTCAGATGTCCTATGGTGAGGCAAAGGTAACAATTTTGTCATTGTTTAACTGTAGGAAGTTAATGTCCATCCATTATTATTTTTAAAAGGAAAGTAGAGCTGAGTGTTATCGGCATAATCTTTATTCATTGTATCCGGATTCCGGAGCAGGTTATCTTCAGAGAGCAAGTTACTTTGGTTACTTACCCCGAAAGTAACCTCAGATTTTTTTACTGAAACCACCCACCCAGGTATGTCAAATAACCTGCTTTTTGGAAAGCCCCACAGAGAATGATTAAACAGGATAGTGATCGCTGGAGGCTACACAGGATAAGTCTCGTAATTTTATAGGTAGCAGGTAAGTAAGATCAGATACTTAGAATGCTAATCAGATAATCAGAACTCTTGGGATACTGGAAAATCAGGTAAATCCACAGGAGAAAACAGACTAAACACCTTAGTATAATACTTTAGTAATAGATATACTACACCAAGAGTCTTTGAATCCTTAAACATGGCCAGACCCTGACTGTGGGAGAGTGCAGTGCTTCTATGAGAGTTCAAAATAAATCTCTTCATTACTACCAGAGCTAGTTTGCACCAAGCACAATCTATGCAAAAGCAGCAGCCATTCCAGCGCACTTATTCGCTCACATGATTTCATTCACTCCTTCAAGTGGACTATATTAGCACACTAATGTATGGAATGAGGGAATAGGGGGAATGTTTTGAACACAGCATAATCGAGGATTTGCTGGTTCAGGTGTGTTTAACTAGGGTTGGAGGTAAACTCTGCAGGAACCAGCAACAGTTATTTGCTAAATACGTTATTAAATGATAATTGACATCGGACATGAATAAATACATAAAAGCAGTAGAACACTCTCGAAACCCATTGATTTTTATTGTGAATGACAACAAATTGACCGCTCAAAGATGGCAGATGCCTCAAAATGTATGGAGCGGTCGAATGTGGCATCTATAAGTGTTCAACCAATGTGCACTCAACAGTTACTAGAGAATACCCATAATGCAACATGAGGGTCATGCTGAATCAATTCCCACATCTCACCAGAAGACAGTGCAGCTAAATCATCCATCCATTTCCCAAACAGCTAGTCCAATGTAGGTACGGTATTATCGTACTTAAAAAAATAAAAATAATAATAAAAAAAAAAAAAAAATATATATATATATATATATATATATATATATATATATATATATATATATATATATATATATATATATATATATATATAATTATTTATTTCAAATTTATACGAGTAGTTTCCATGACATCTTTTCATTATGACTGGAGCTGCCAGTGTGCTAAATTTCAATTGCTTTTGATGTGCAACTGAACAATTCACTGGAAAGGAGTGAGCGCTAATTTTTGTGTCAGTCATGTTGTAGTGCGGGAGTGAAGCACCAGTACATAGAAGATCACAATATAAAGCCTTTAATAAGCCACATAAGGGTAACCCTTCATAGGTAGTAAACACCCATATCCATAGACAAGAGCGGAAAACCAAACACTGAACAGAATGCAACTTATTTGGGGAACTAAATGAGGATAATTACTAGACACGTCTGAACATAATGACACAATCAACAGGAGACAGAAACTAGGTCACCCAGAAAACATGGGCAATGAAAAACACAACAAAATGTCCGTAACTGTAACAGATTCTGTAGCTGATAGCAGCAAATCTATAGATGTTAAAAAAAAATGTATAGACGTAAAAAAAAAAAAAAAACACAGGCAAGTGCCTGTAGTCAAGGCAGGGGTGCAAAACTCAGTTCCTAGAGAGCCACAGCTCTGCAGAGTTTTGCTTCAACCCTTGGAGGAGTGTTGGAACTAAACCGTCCCCATTCACTTAAATAGAGTACTGTTTGAAGGGATAGCCATTTGTACTGGTGTCCAAAACTATTAAGTGCACTCATTCAGTCCCATAATGCACCACAATAAAGATGCCTGTGTGTCTGCAACTAATTATACAAATAAGCTAATATGACATTCAAAAGGCATCGTAGGTTAAAAATCTGTAATATTGAGATAAATATTAATAACACAAATCAACACCTTCTTACCCATGAAATTTAACCAATTTCTTCACAACCAGATGCTGTGCAATGCTGAGACATCTGGAAACTCATTGATTTTTATCGTGAATGACAACAAATTGACCGCTCCAAGATGGCAGACGCCTCAACATGTATGGAGCGTCGAATGTGGCATCTACCTATACGTGTTCAACCAATGTGCACTCAGCAGAATACCCATAATGCACCGAGAATTCCCACATCTCAGAAGACAGAGTGCAGCTAAATCATCCATCCATTTTCCAAACTGCTAGTCCCATGTAGGTACGGTATAATCATACAGGTAGGTATACTTTTTTTTTAAATGATTATTAAATTGTTTATTTGGGAATTCATACAGTTTCGATGACAGAGTTCAAAATAAAGCTTTTCATTATGACTGGAGCTGCCAGTGTGCTAAATTTCAATAGATTTCAAAAGCAGCAGCCCTTCCGGTTCACTCAGTTTCTGAATTTGCTTGTTTTCATTCACTCCTTCAACTGAACTATACTAGTTTACTAGTGTACAGTAGAGAATGAGGATATATGGGGCGATTTCAAATGCAGCTCGAGTTTTGCACCCTGGCTATAGATCAATAACAGCGTCGAGTTAGCTTCTTGACTCTTCACGCCTAAAAATCTCGAACAAGCGGACCAGCTAGTTCTCGGTCATCAGGATCTCCTCAGTAACATGGAGATCTTCAGGGTTAAGAATCTGCTACATATTGTCAAAATTGATTTGCAGGTCACAGGAATCCAGACATAAGTTTAAGTAATAACATGTAGCTTAACGATAATAAAAAGCAGGTGCAAAATATGCAAATCCATTTTCATAATCAAAGTAAAATAAGAGGAAGAAGACTGATAGGTACGGAATGTCTTACATATCAGCCACAAGAGTTTGTTATCTTACATCTGATAGGCCTACCTGAGATTGATAGATAAAAATTATTTGTCTCCACAAACGAACTTCAAGTACTTTTGTTACTCAAAATGAGTTCAACTCATAAACAAAGCAAAAAAGAAGACCAACAATGCACTATTCATAAGAACACCACATGAAAACAACCACAATTTATGACAACAAACTTTAATTTGATTTGAATAGATTTAATCTGAATTGATTTCCCAGGTTACATGATAATTATCAATAATGATAAAGGTCTTGGTTACATGTGTTATACTTTAAAACAGCCATTAAAATACATATTAGCTTTCGGCTCCATGATTCTGTCCCTGTTTGTTTCCAAACAGCTCATCTGACACTCTTCCTAAAATCCAGGAGAGTCAATTCAAGCTACGGTTTCATCTTGATCCACATTTTTAAGTTCAGCGGCCAAATGACCATAAACACCCTGTTATTGAAATAAAATCGACCACTATCCAATAGTTTTACATCTAGCACCAGAGTGACTAGATTTAACAGAGTTTAAGAGACATTCACTCTGTACCACATATCATCATCTGCAATATCAACACTCAAATGCTACATTTAAATGTTGTGAAATAGTTTTTTTTTTTTTTTGTACTCTAGCCTGTGTGAAATAACTTGTAACATCATACTTGTTTTTGTCCTCTTTTATTGGAAAAGCACATGGGAATGGATTTATTTTGAGAGTTGTGTAGTGAGTGCACATGATTTGTATCAGAACCAGGTAGAATAGTTTTCAGTGCCCTTGAAATCTAAACAAGCTACAGTGGTAATATTTAAGAACATAAAACAGACAAACGAAAGGAACAAAAATATCTTGCTGATCAGGAGATTAATTTGTAAGTTGTAATAAAAAATAAAAATAAAATAAAAAAAATCATAGGACTAACTGCTTGATTTTAACAATTTACAAACCAGTTCATAAGTTACATCATATAGCTTTGAGTTAGACATCATGCTGAGGTGTGTGCAAGAATATGCTGTTATGAGAGGTTATAGCATTGACACCCGCTGTATATCCAGTCAAGGCCTCACAAACATGAGAACGCTGCTTCTACATTCTGTGAATTCTAGCAAAAGGAGCTGCTTTTTTATGTGCAAATAAGCTCCCGTCTGAGAATTCGTGCATGTCACTGAATGACACAATGGAACGGAGTGAGCGCACATTTGTGTGTCTGCCACTTTGTTTCTGTAGCTGACAATAGAGAGGTGTTGTAAAGGTCTAAAGGAGGTCAGGCAAGTGGCTGTAGACTGAGTCAAGCAGCGTCTGGCTAGCTTCCTGACTCTTCACCCCTGCGATCTCGAACAAGCGGTCCAGCTTGTCCTCTGCCATCGGGATCTCCTCAATAATATGGAGCTCCTCAGGGCTGAGAATGTGCAACATATCGTCGAAGATGGGCTGCAGTTCACAGGGGTCCAGACGCACCTGCCGCAGCACCGTGTCTTTTTTCTCTGCGGGAGAGAAGATTGAGCATTGCCATCAATTAAAAAAATTCTTAAGCAATTACTATTCATGATATTCTTTGAAGAAAAGTGCAAATTTAAAATACAAATGTGATATTTAATATGAGATTGTGTAAAAATAGCTCAAGAAGAAAAAAAATAGCATGTCATATGATTTGTTTATACATGGTTGAACATAAAGCATCCACAAGGGGGAAATATACTTGCTTTTACCTCATTAATAGTGCTAACACTCATTTTATTTATTTCATACTAATATATATATTTATTTCATACTAATATATATATTTATTTCATACTAATATATATATTTATTTCATACTAATATATATATTTATTTCATACTAATATATATATATTTCATACTAATATATATATAATATATAATATATATATACACAAACACATACTTGCTGTGTTATTTCAGAATTTTAATTGACATTTAAATGATGAGAATTTAAATGATTATCATGTATTATTTAAAGATTTTACTAATATAAATTAAAAATGCTTAAAAAAAAATGTATAAAGCATTTAATAGGGCCTAAAAATGAAAAACTGAACTGAATGAACAATGCAGGAACATAAAGCATCCACGAGGGGGTGATATATTGTAAGATATTACTACAATACCTTTCACCACACACATGACATGAGGCAAAAGACAATTACATTTAATTACACATTCATTAACTGAAATTGTTAAATTATGAGAACAGAATTAAATATTACAAAAAAATAATGAAAAATAAAACATGAATGAAATGGGTTACATTTCTTATGATTTAAACTCTTTGCAAATGGTTCTACATACAATCCAGGAACATAAAACATCTGTGATGATGATTTATTATTATTATACTTTATGTTTGTAATAATATATTATATTGTATTTTTATTTATAATTATAGGTTTTTACTACTAACTTGGTTAACGGTGTGTTTTTCTAGCTGTTTTTCCATGTGTGTGTTTACCTTTGGTGATGAAAGAGCCCGTGCGGCTGAGGGCAGAGTCCTTGCTGGAAGTGGAGTCGCAGCGCAGCAGTGGCTCTGATTCTTCAGTGAAGAATCCTTTGGTGTGCTCCATGGGGGACTGCTCCACCACCACACCGGGCGACTCGATAGGCTTATGTCTGGGGCTCAGACAATGGTTTACATTCACAGCCGTCAGTAGATTGTTCAGGTCAACCTGCGGCAAAAGAGGTGTCACAGTACATGATGAGAACATCATTCTGGGGAACATTTCTTTAGAGATTCTTTTTCGTAACGGTCTGAACCAACAAGTGTATCCTGTCAGGACAAAAAGTTTTCTTGGAACAACTATTATGTGAGAAATGGATTTGAAAGAATGAGGGTCTTTGCTGATAGATAGTGTGCGGGCACTACAAGTGTATCTCTATGTGCTCATGGCCGGATGGGCACAAAGGGTTCAGCCTTTGTAGCCCTGGATCACCCACATTAATCATTTCCCTGTGTCCCTTTGCGTCAGGGGAGAACAAATGAAACAACCAGAAATTCACTGACCACAAAGCCCATGGCCTGTGTTACAGTCACAAAACCCCCTGTCTGCGTGCAAAGCATACTTGTAATACCAGTGTGTTGGAACATTAATGGTGCATTTCCAAGAACGAGTCACTTTACAGGAAGTCGGTACAGTCCAGATTTTATTACCACAGTCTGGTTCTTCTTTAGTCTGTATTGGATACTAAAGGCAAATATGGACACCATTTTAGCAAGCTATGCATTTTAAGTGACCTTATCAACAAAACATGCCCAGGATAATCCATATGCAGGCCCTGTTTTAGCCCCTTATTTTTTTTTTTTCTATCGATCCAATTTTAGATATAAATGTAAAATATATCCACATCATTACTGTAACATTACACCAAAAATGTATAAATTATTGTTTGTTTTTTCATATCATCGTCAAGAATATATTAACGAAAGATATATAAATATAATATAATATATGATAAGTAACAGCATAACATTACAACAACAATCTTTCAGTTGAATATTTAACAAAAATTCTACCATTTAAAATGTTAAATAAAAACTATGCTTAGAAACAAAGGCAGTAAAATATGTGTAATACTTATATTGGTGACTCTTCAACTGTAAAAAAAAAAAAAAATGCTTAAGTATCGAGTAACCAATATGACATCATGTGTCCATAGTTTGATCATGTCTAGTTTCAAAACAACAGAAGAATATTTTTCCACCTATTTGAGGGTTATCTGAACCCTAAGAAAGCTCTGGTGATTCCCAGATTGGGAAATCCTGACATAAGCTATTAAAGGAAGGAAGCCTAGAATAGCCTGGGCAGGTATTCAAACTTCAGAAGTGAAACATCTACATTATAGGAAGGACGTAACCCACTCCATTTCTGGGAAAGTTTCCCTTAGAGTCAGCAGTGAATAATCAATGCCACATAGAAAAGCAGACCATTACTCTAAGAGGCATGGTGAAATATCACATTTAGTCATTCATTAGTCACCACACACAGAGAAAAACAGCTCTGAACTCAAAGACACCAGCTATACAACACAACAGGCAACACAAGTGGTCGAGTGAGTTCATATAGGAATAATGAAGCATTACAGGCCACAGACATTTCTCTCTCCTTTCATTTTTTGTGCTATTGCAAAAGTGCAAACAGTTCCAGGAAATCTAGTATTTTCATTGAACAGTTAGTAAATGATCAAAACTCAATAGAGGTAATTTATGCAATGTGATTAATGTGTTTATGAATTTCCCTTTGACTTTAGAAATTTAAAATTGTAATAATATTGAGTTTTGAGTTTCCCAAAAAATTTGAAGCCTAAGAAGTTCATAAAAACGATTGTACGACTGATCTTAATATTACGGTCTGTTTCCCAAAAGCATTGTAACTTAAGTAGCACTTAAAAATCATCGTAGATTTACGAGTGCTCTGGAGTAATCGTTAAGCCCTAAGTGCATCGTAAGAAGATCGATTTATGCAGTCACCTGCAGGACAATCGGCAGATTCAAGTGCAATGCGATTATAATTTAAGATTTGATTGTGCTTTATTTTACACTTTATGACTCGTTTTCTTTATTTTTTTATTAATTTATAAATGAAATAATTAAAAGGGGCAGAAAAAATATTTTTAATTGACAGAAAAAAACGACTAAAAGAAGTAATGTAGGAAATGCTTCTAAGACTGGGGAAAAAGTGTGTCAATGTCTTGCTGAAGTTGCTAACGTCTCCCTCGCTCTCTCTCTATACAGTATATAATGTACATTATATATTATTATGTAAAGTATAATATTATACACTATAATATAATATAATATTGTATTGTATTATAGTTATTATATCCAAGTTGTCTGCCTGGAACGCAGCATTAGGTTAACGTCAATAAACGATTGTGTACTATAATTACGAGCCATTCTATAAGGTGACATTTCAGCACTTGACAGACGGAGAGCGACTCCTAAGTAGCACTTACAGCACAGCTAGGTGTGATTGCTTTACATGCATTGTTTGGAAAGGCACATGAAACAATAACGAACGATCGTAAAATTACTTGTAGAAAACGTTCTTAAGCGCTAAGATCAATCATTATTGGTAAACCCAGCAAAGATTCTATGATGAATAAAATGTTTAAATGAACAGCATTTATTTCCAAGATAATATTTTTTGTAACAATATAAGTATTTACTGTCACTTTTGATCAATTAAATGCATCCTTGCTGAATAATATTATTAATTTCTTTAAAACCCAGTCCTTTGAATTATAGAATTTTTGTACACATAGCCAGAGCCCATATAATTTGTTTTTAAAACTGACTAATATAAAAAGGCTAAAGTCTTCCCTGTCTAGTGTCTAGTGTCAATGACATTATTCTAATCACAGAGTCTACTGTTCATGCATGTCACGGATGGAAGGGTGGGTGTATACCCAAATATCTTCTCTATTCATATTCAGCAGACAAGCTGTTGGCAAAGGTTTGAAAGCACAACGTGGGACCCAGCAGGAACACTGTGCCGTCACCCACCCGGATACAAGCCACATGTGGAAAGTGTGTCACTGCCGCACTGATCTTATTACCAGCAGCTGACACTGCTCCAGACTCAACAAGACCATCTAGCACACAGAGCATGGTCCACATCTGACTACAGACAGCTTGAAAAGAGAACTTTTTACATTATGCGTAAAAATGATATATACCTGTATATAATTTCAAGAGAAAGAAAAGTTGTTTCTTCCTTGTTTCTACTTTATGATTGGGAAAACCTGTCAAAATGCAATATTCAAATAGTAGTACAGGACAATGCTGATGGCAGCTTTCAGAAGGCGTCTAAATGTTCTGGGGTTGCTTGGCTGGTGTCCATAACAAGTGGAGCACTGAGGTTTACTTGGATGTTAAGTCTAAGTGGTATGATTTTGTATCCTTTGTAATTCATAAAACTGCATGTCTTTCTTCTTATAGGCAGTAAAAGAAACTAATAACATGAATCCAGGAGAAAATCTGAATGAATATGAAATTAAAAAAAGGAGATCACACATTTGAAGAAATAACTCAATTCTCCTTCCTTACTTTCTAGTAATTTGTAAACAAGGACAAGCATACCTAAATCCAAATGTCCTAATGGTTTTGAGAAACATTTAATCTGATACGAATGTCTTTCTCTTTCTTACTAAGTGTAATTCATTCACCTGACATTGTGGCACATGGGATACATGTGATTTTATCCAGAAACATGTGACTCTGATGAATGGCGCTCAGTCTATGATAATGATGCTTTATCCTCTTTTCTGTACCATTTTCATTCAGCATTGCTAATTCAATATCAGTTCTTGTAAGCATCATTATGTTTTTGCTCAGAGAAAGAGAAAATGTCCAGGCCCATTCTCACGTTCTGTGGTTCACATCTTTTAAAGGGATGTTCATCCCAAAAATAAAAGTCCTGTCATTATTTACTCATCCTCATGTTGTTAAAAACCTTGTATGACTTACTTTCAGCAGCTGAATACAAAGAACAATTGAAAAGAGCGGATATTTGCCATAGTATGAATAAAACTAAAAATAATAACAATAAAATGTAATTTTATAAATTGTAATTTATTTTAATATATTGCAAGATTCCAAATAATAAAGTAGAAAAAAAGGCTATGTCCAGCTAAATTTTGGGACCAATTGTTGGTTAGTAGTACTTATTTTCGCTATCATTAAAAAAACTATAATAACAATATTTTACAAATATTTTCACAAAAGGAATCAGAGAAAATGGTAATTTTTATTTTTCCACACAATGAAAGTTAATGGTGACCAGGTACTGTAAAGCATCAAGATTGTCACTTATTAAATTCCTCCATATCGCTGTTGTTCTCAAGCAATAAACATCAAATGAATAAAATAAAAAAAAACTATTCTTGTAAATCATAAAAAAAAAAAAAAAAAAAAAAAAAAAACATTTGAACTACATTTCACTGGCAACGTTGGTTAGTTGTTACTGATAACTTACATTTCCTGTAATTTTATATATATATATATATGTGTGTGTGTGTGTGTGTGTGTATGTATGTATATATATATATATATATATATATATATATATATATATATATATATATATATATATATAAAATGGTTTAAAAAAATCTTTTTAATGTTAATTTATAGGTGAACTACTAATTTAAACATGCAGATTTCTAAAGAAAGCATGAGGACATATGAAAAGAACAGGTGAACAGGACATGCTCTGCAGAGAGATGACTTTGTTCAACCTTCACAAACGTACGTTAAGTGAAAGTCAACAACCGCACTGGCAATTATGTGATTATGAGATGCCGTTGACAGGCAGACATATAAATAAGTTTTATCTCAATTTATCTTGGTCATATCAGTAGCATCAAAATTAGTCCAAAAGCCTTAACTTCACAATCTACCACGACCTTGAGACAAGGACAGAGTAAATATAATGTGGTCTTTATACAATCTGAACACAGGAAAGGCTTGAAAATGAAAGTTGATGAATGATCCTTCATCCCCGGAAGCCTGTCAGGCTTTTGTGATTAGTAATGCAGCTCAGTGGGATGCAGCCAGGAGTCATGATGCACTCATGTGGTTTGTTTACACTTCTGCACACGTATTATCCAAATACAGAGTTATTAGACCTAGGGTGTGTGTGTTGTGTAAGACTATATACACACACATGACTACTTGACCCATTATTGTGGCTTGACTAATACATTAGCTTGTGGCTTAACCATGACAGAACAAATCTGATGTTTTTTTTAATATACAACAATACAAACACTTAGACTATATATAGTGTAAACCATTTATTGTATTATTTTATTAATAAAAACTATTTTAATTGTTTTTTTGTTTTTTTTTAAACAAACCCCTAAATATGATTATTAAAGACCCAAAACCCAGTTAACACTGTGAAAAATTCGTAAGATAAATGTGTAAAATATTTGCTTAATATTTAGTTGTACATAAAATGTACAGCAGCACTGTACTGTTTGATGCATTATTTATTTATCAATTTAATTATGTTAAATATGTATTTTATAAATTTTAATCATATTTATTAAAATGTTAGCTTGAATTGTTTATTTAGTTGTTTATTATTTATTTTAACTTTATATAATAATTTACTATTCATTTTAATAAATATGGTTTCATTTGAATTATTTTTGTTTATTTTACCAAAATGTATTTATTTATTTGATTTTTTTTTTTTTTTGCATTCCCAGGGTCCCTGGCCTAATGGATGGCTCCATGTTCCAGACACATGACCAGCTGAAAATAACAGCTGTAACTGAAAACATCATTCATCAACCTAAAACCCAGTCACTCACCTGAGGATTGTCTTCCATGACACTTCGTATCTTGTCCACCACGTCAATGCGGCGTTGGCTGTGGAGGGCATTGATCAGCTTGACCAGGTTGGCATCATTGTCGCGTATGGTCCAGTGCTGCAGAGCAGCGTATGCCCTCTCGTGATCAGCCGAGTAGCCATTGGAAAAGGCGGCCACCTCTCGCTCGCTGGCTCTGGCCAGAGACTTATACATGTCAATCCACTGACTGCCAATCTGTGCTGCCACCAGCTTCAGGATGTCAACACCTAGAATATGAGAGGAAAGGGCAATCATATGTTTTTCTACTGTAAACTACAGTTTGAGCCTCAACAAGTACAGTGACAACCTGTACTGATATATTATAGTGCAGTGCAGAATGCCATTATTGTTTGGAGGTAACATGTTTTTTTGTAATTAATACTTTAAAATGCATTGCACTGAAGACTGAGATATTTCATAGCATTATTGTTTTTGCTGTATTTTTGATCAAATATATATATATATATATATATATATATATATATATATATTTTTTTTTTTTTTTTTTTTTTAATTATTTATAACAATCTTACCAACCCCAAACTTTTGAATGCTAGTGTATGCATTGCCTTTTGTGTCTGCAGTATCAAAAATCCTTCATCTATCTTGTAAATGATGTGCTGTTGGCGTAATGTAGTGTAGACACACTAAGCGAATGGAATCATACAGTGGATGGGCAGAAGGGCAGAGCTCTAGGGTTACAGTACATCAGCGGCTCCTGTGGGACATGCTGCCCCATGGATTAGGTCATATGAAAGACCTAGATTGATTGCAGTGTTTATATACTTTGGTATAGAGTGACAGTTGCTTCCTAGGGAATCCTTCTAAGAGTGGATGCCTGAAGCAAACCCAGGGAAACATGAGTGTAATGTAACTCATATTTAATTCTTTAATTATATACGTATATGCTGTGTGTTGCATATTTCCACTTGATACTTATTTGTGTTTGTTATCGATCATACACAGGGTGAGGGATCTGAATGTATTAAACTTAATCATGTGTTACTCATCTCACACTTTTTGTGCTATAGGCTAGTCAAGAATGAGATCATTTGTTATTATGTAAAAAAAAAACATTAGTTACATTAGTTGTAAATAGAAACTCTGTAAAAGGCAACCACTTTTTTATGTTTTAAACAGTTTTAACAGTTTCTGAAAAACTCTGAAATTCTGAAGCTTGTTTTCTAAGAGACTGTTGTCAAAGTACAAGATAACCCGATTAAAAAAAACACAGATCAATGAAATCCATGTTGAATTAGTCTCTACATGAGATAAACATGACAGAGTTCAGCATAACAGGATGGTTGTAGAGGACAACTACTGCTGGAAGGTATTAAAGCATCTATCTGTAAGCCAGATCTGTCTTGTTTGGGATCCATCTGTAGCAAATTCACTGGAGCTCTCTGGAGGATAGCGTGCCACAGACTGCACTGCGGATCTAAAAATGCCAAGGCCTGCAGGCTGCCCATCCTCTCGCCTGTTTTTTCCAGAGGTTGCTACAGCATGACAGTGTGTTAAAGGAGGACAGGCTCTGTTTGAGTGATCTAGGCCAAAGTCAATGGTTCGCATGATGCTGTCCCTTGTCTATGATTGTACCGTTATTCCGTGATGGACTTGGTTGCCCTATTCCCGAAGGCTACTTTTATGAAATGCAGGAAAAACACGTGCCGCCACTACCTGAATGTACAGCGTGCTCACAAATGTTTCCAGGCTTGTATGTGCTTCATGCAGCAAGTACAATGTTATTCCTAAACTCTTAAAATAATGTGACTTGAATTTTTGTTGTTATTTAATATTTAACATTATATAATGTTTTCTTTTTTTCTTTTTTTTTGTATGCAGTAAATCTATGTAATTATATTGCATATAATACATTAAATATACATAAAGATACATTCAAGACATACATACACATATACATATATATATACATATATATACATATATATACATATACATTATATATATATATATACACATACACATATACACACACACATATATACATATATATATATATATATATATAAATATATATATACACACGAGAGAGAGAGAGAGGGAAAATTTACAAATTTCAACTCCGATAACAATAAGAACAAGAAGAAAAAGAAAAAAAACATGGACATAGTGTCCGTGACATCACCCATAGTTTTTTTTTTTTTACTACATTGTAACAAATTATTTTTAGTTTTTCTACTTATAAATTTGACATTAAATTTAATGTTGCTTGCCCTTTTTGGTGAAATTTACTAGCAATTTCTTAGTAAAAAAAATCCATTGTCAGTATTTCATTGTCACATGAGATGTATTTGAGACACATACTAGATGTAAGTGGCTGACCACTTGTGATCAGACCACTATATGAATCTTAATAACAGCCGTTAATAGGGTACCTAAAAAAGGCGTTATGTAAAAGTGGAGAAATACCTCATGGCTCATTTTCATGTATGAAGACAACAGCTTATCAACCACAGCCGTTTACAATAAAACAAAGCTTTAACGTCTTCCTATGAGAATTCAATGAGATGGCAAACCAGCTGCAACAGGTCTAAGTTGGCTACAAAACAAAAGAATCCTCAAAGGGAGTCAGAACTTCCCCTTTTAGTGAGTCGCCGTGGTGGCTTTGTGGGAATGTCTCACAGCAACGCAGTCATCCCATAAATCCCTGACACCTCATACACTGTACCAGCCGTAAAAATTACAACTTCCCCATTAAAACAATGAAAAATTTGCCTGATGAAGACCAGGGGAGGCTCACTAGCAAGGGGATCCTACAAGCTTCCCCCGAGTTTCTCTGACTCCTAAACAAAATGCTGGCAGAGTAGAGCTCAAACATGAGGTTCCTAATCATCTCTTATAAAAACCCCAGCCCACCCTTGTTCTGGCCAGTGGGCTTTTATAGATAACACCTATTGCAGAGGTTGTTATATGAGGCGTACATGCGGGTGGTTCTACGTCTTTGATCTTCGCTATGCGTGCTTTGTTATACCTCCAACGAAAGAATTCATTATTTGTACGATCACTCCTTCATCTTTATATATGTTTCCCATGCGGCCCTTTATGGCCATTGTTTTACTAATGTAGTAAACAGACACACATGCACTTCAACTGCCCACCTTGAATGCATTAGGGAAATGTTTTGTTCGCGGAGGCAACCGGCTGTGTAAAGGTTACCTGTGCTTTCTAACATGAATCAAGGAGGCTCTACGATCTCAGTTGAACACAAAAGGTCAGCGTTCAATAAATTCTTTGCTTGCAAAAGTAAAAAAAAAAAAAAAAAAGTGTTTTCGGATCACCAGTAGTGATGGGAAGTTCGGTTCTTTTCCACGAACAGGTTCTTCCGGACAGTTCGATTCAATAAACCGGTTGAAGACAACGGTTCGGTTCACCGGCTCTTTTGCGCTCTACGTAAATGGGGTCATTGGCGATGATTGCCCTTCATTCAAGCCTTAACATTATAACATTAGCATAGAATCAGTTCAGAATCAATCATCAAAAGAATCAGTTCCGTTCAGACGCGCTGTGTGTCAGTCTTCTTCACAATGAATCACACATGCGCAGTTATCATCAGCTCCTCGGATCTCGAATCGGACGTGTCCAACAGAAAGGGTTCTTGACTCGAAAATGAGTCAATCATTCGTTAGTTGTCAGTTTCAGCTCGGTGTTCATCTTCAATTCTCTCTTCACAGCAGTTCAGTCGATATACTATTTGAGTACATGAATTACTCCGGGATATCGGTTTGTTTGAACTCAGAGGGAGTGTCAGCCACATTAAAAAAGTTAACAGCTTAAGTCATTTGTGGATTAATGCTTATTGGAGACGCGAACGGTTTCAAACGATTCAGTTCAATTAGGTGAACTGTTTCAAGAAGATCCGGTTACATCGAGTGATTCGTTCACAAATCGGATATCACTAAACTGCAGTGTTTTGAACTCGCTCACAACAGACACGGAAGAGAAGACAATGCTGAATAAAGTCATACTTTTTTGCTATTTTTGGACCAAAATGTATTTTCGATACTTCAAAAAATTCTAACTGACCCTCTGATGTCACATGGACTACTTTGATGATGTTTTTCTTACCTTTCTGGACATGGACAGTATACCGTATACACAGCTTCAATGGAGGGACTCCGAGATCACGGACTGAATCTAAAATATCTTAAACTGTGTTCTGAAGATGAACAGAGGTCTTACATGTTTGGAACGACATGAGGGTGGTCATTAATGACATAATTTTCATTTTTCGGTGAACTAACCCTTTAAGGTGTGGTCAAATTTATTGTTTTTGGGTAGAATTCATTCATTTCAATAGGAATCCAATGGATTGGGAACTTTTCATGAGAACAAAGGGTTTTCCCACACAGATTTTGCATCAGGATCGGTTAGTCATGCAAATTGTATGCTTTGACTAAAAGAAAGCTGCTTGGTTTGAAAGTGACTTCTGTGTGAACTATGATTCATACTTCACTACACTATTGACAACAGACAATTTTTGCAAATAAAATTTTGTTAATATGTCCACACCTTTATGGGTGGTTGCTAGGTGGTTTCTTAATACCCTAAAGTCAAAACAGCCCAGCTGAAAGTCTCTATAATATTCCGTTTCCATTTGTGAGTGTAAGACATCTTTAGTCATTTTATTATTCATTTTATCATAAAATGTAAATCGGAATGCTTGTACCTCTCATCAGCAAACCACACAATATAAAGTATCAGTCACAACTGTAGCAAAACGGTGTGGAATAAATGACATATGCCAATACTTATGGTTAGGTGTTTGCTCAAGGGTGAGGTTCCAGCACAATATACAGAGGAACCCTGAATTCATGTCTCATGACACATAAGGAAGTCCCTCCTCTCATCTCCCACAAGGCTATGTCTGCTGATAAACTCCTCTAGCTCTCAAACCACAAAGAACTGGAATAATCTGGTTCCAACCGCTCAAGTAGAATCAGACACACACAGGCGGATATCTGAGGCTAACATAAGCCGTTGCCCATCGCCACAGTCCTGATTAACCTAGCAGCCTCTGATGCATAGTAACAACAAGGTTAAAGGGCAAAGAGTGTGTAATAATGAATAAAAGAGAAAGAAAGAAAGAGAAACTCCAGAGATGTAAACCAAAGGCTACAAGGAGCAGAATGAGAAAGAGATCAGGTTCTGTTTGATCAAGTGACTGACAGGAAACGAGAGAGGTGATCTTGATATTGGTCTTGCTTATGTAACTGTTGAAGTTCTCAATACGATACACACTGGTGTGAAGACAGGTCCACAGATGCTCTAGTGCATTGGAATTTCACTGTGCCACTTTTCAGATTGCAAAGTGCTGGGTCATCCATATAGCATTAACACTTTTTCATAAATCCATAAATGCCATTCGTCAATCTAGTTCTAGGTGAAGTATGTAAAGTCTGCACAAGTTTCCCTATTTGAGGACACTCCGCCTGCCTGCCATTGGTCAGCCAAACAGGCAGCCATGCCTCAAAATCACATTACTGGTTGAATCATTGTTGCAAAGCTGGGCTGGTTGGGATTTTCTCAAACAAACAGAGCCATGAGAATCCAACACAGTGTTTACAATTTTCTGGGAAAATCAATCTACGAATGATTTACTTTCAGATAAGCTGGGATAGGAGAAAGTATTTTAACATAGAAAAAATACACACTTCAGCTTAAGTTATTTGGTTGAAAAATGTTATAGTGTAAAGCTGAATTTACATTAGCATTTATAAGAATTATAAACCCAAAGGTTAAAAAAAAATTAAATTAAATGTTAAATTATGTTAAATTAACATCATTTTGCATTGTAATTTATTTTTAATAAGATTTTTCTAATTGTTTGGAATGGTCATTTTAATCATAATGAAAAATGACTAAAATAAATAAATAAAAATAGAAATCAGACTTAATCTAATTTGTGATGGAGCCCCTAAGAGGACATGGTGAATATATTCTCTTTCAGTGCTATGTTCTCAGAGTTTGCTCCTAAAAGCATTGAAATATAGTTTTTGCTCCCATCTCATATTATTTCCATCACAAACGTTTTGTGCGCAAACACAAAACATTGAAATATAAGTATAAAAATTAAAAAAAATTAACTCACCCTGTCCATTTGAGTAGTAGATCCACCTCTCCTTTTTCTGCACTGGAGAGCTGGGTTTCTTGTGGATGGCTTTCTCCATGATGCTGCTGGGATCCTGTCTGGGACCCTTCTTCAGCACCCGCGAACTGCGCTTTACGCTGCACACCACGATCACTACCAGCACCAGCAGAAGCAGCAGGACTATCATCCAAGGCAGGTGCTCATTGATGTCAAAGTGCTTGTGTGTGCTAGGCCTCGGCGCTCCCCTGCGGATGGGCCGGTAGCCAGAAACCTGAGCCTTGCCCTCAGACAGAGTTTCCATGGCCTGTTCCTTGGCAATCTGGGGGTCTTGTGATAAGGAAAGCTTGTTTTGCAATTGAGTGAAGTCCTGAGTTGCAGCTTTTAGTCCACCATCCTCATCACTAGCCTTGGAGGAACATGTGGTTGTGGGAATGTAGTCAGCATCAAGGGCCACGTCTGTGCTACTGAGGACCGCCCCTGCTACATCCTGACTCTCTGCAGCTGGTGAAACTGCAGTGCTTGCTGTGGGCAGAGTGGATCATATAATTGCAGACAAAAACAGAGAGACAGAGAGAGAGAATTAAATACAGTCCTAATGATGAGCTTATCCTAGACAACAAAACAGAAGGGAGAGTATCTAAAACTTTAATCCAGCATCAAGCTGGCATGTGTTGATAGCAAAGTGGAGCTGTGCTGCACAGCCAACACAATCTCACATGGATTTCTCATCTTAACTGCTCAGATTTGACCCCCAAAAAATAAAGTCAATGCAAACTGAGGAATCAGAAATATTGTGCATTATTTCTACATACATACTACTGTTCAAGAGTTTGGGGTCAGTACGTTTCTTTTAAAGAAATCAACACTTTTATTTATGCATTCATGCACTATTGTTGAGCACAAGAGTCTTCTTTTGAAAAACATTAAAATAATCTTACCAAGCATAAAATTCTTAAATGATAGTGTGTGTAAATTAAAAGGTGTTAAATAACTTAATGTATTATTGACATTATTTTTACTATTATTAATAAGAATAATATAATTATAATTATTTACACAGTAAGCTATAGAAACAAGTAGTGTTCGACCGATATTGTTTTTCTGACACCCAATGCCGATATCTTGGAAAGTTTTTTTTATTAATAGTTAAGAAATTTGAAACCATTTGGCAATGGATTAAAAAATAAACATGTAAAATAAACATACTTATACTTTACATGACAAAGTATTTTTCACAAATAAATAAATATTAAATTAAAATATAATTAAAAAGGAAGTAAACACTGCAACCAAAAGGGTACACAGTATTCTGGGAAGTTTGTGTGCATTGGGAATCATATTTTTCAAATAAAGCCAGGGTAACCCTCATTTTACATACAGCACACAGAGAGACATGAATATGACAGTGGGCAAATGCATAAAGCGCAGAATGATTTTAAATCACAAGTTTAAAGTTTAAAGCATTCAATTCACATGGATTGATCGTCACACAGAGAATACATGATCATGCTGGAACAAAATGCACACTTCTCACAGCTGGATTCGACTAAGTTTGCAAGGTTTGTGAAATGAAATGTTCATTAGCCATTCAAAGATTTGTTTAAATGATATAAATGTGTATAAACTTAATGCTGACGGCAAACAAGAAAGTATTAAAATGTTTGCCTTTCTATTACTAATAATATAAAAGCAATCGTCGTAATACTTTTTGTGTACAATAACTTCTTCATTTAACCGTTCTGATTATTAGACAATTCTATCCATATTAGACAGAACTGTTAATGACGACAGCGAACAAGAGGGAGAATGTGAGCACTGTGTGCTCAGGCACTGCCGTTCTCAGCGCCGTCAAAATAATAGTCCAGACTCGACCACATCGGCCAAGCAGAGAAACTTATCGGCAGATGCCGTTATTTGAAAAATACCAAATATCGGCCAATATATCGGCATCAGTGATCTATCGGTCAATCATTAGAAACAAGTGGGAAATTAAAAAAAGCTATTGCTGATAAACATCTACACCTGTACAGGCCTACGTACGTGTCTGTCTGTCTACGTGTCTGTTTGTCTATGTGTCTGTCTACGTGTCTGTCTGTCTGCCTGTCTGTCTACGTGTCTGTCTGTCTGCGTGTCTGTCTGTCTGTTTGTCTATGTGTCTGTCTGTCTGTCTGTTTGTCTACGTGTCTGTCTGTCTACGTGTCTTTCTGTCTATCTACTGTACATGTCTGTCTGTCTGTCTACGTGTCTTTCTGTCTATCTACTGTACATGTCTGTCTGTCTGTCTACGTGTCTTTCTGTCTATCTACTGTACATGTCTGTGTGTCTGTCTGTCTGTCTGTCTGTCTACGTGTCTGTCTACGTGTCTGTCTGTCTGTCTGTCTGTCGGTCTACGTGTCTTTCTGTCTGTCTGTCTGTCTATCAACGTGTCTGTCTGTCTATCTACGTGTCTGTCTGTCTGTCTGTCGGTCTACGTGTCTTTCTGTCTGTCTGTCTGTCTGTCTATCAACGTGTCTGTCTGTCTATCTACGTGTCTGTCTGTCTGTATATCTACGTATCTGTCTGTCTGTATATCTACGTATCTGTTTGTCTGTCTGTCTATATATCTACGTATCTGTCTGTCTGTCTGTCTGTCTGTCTATCTACGAGTCTGTCTGTCCGTCTGTCTATCTACGAGTCTGTCTGTCTGTCTATCTATAAGTCTGTCTGTCTATCTATCTGTCTGTCTATCTATCTATCTAACGTCAGTGCATCTAGTTAACTAAGTGCACTCTATTCAATAAGGAAAAGCTCTACACTGAGCTTCTTCACTCTCACCTCTGTATGCTGACTCAGTGCTGGAAACCGTGGAAACGGAGGCCTCTCCAAGTAGGACATAGACCGAACTGGCTGGAGTTGGCCCACACACACTATCTGTCTTTTCTGTGCCTTTGATCAGCAGGGTTAAGCCCAGAGATGAGCAATCTGTGTGAGATCGGCACCTCAGAACATCTGATGCCACATCAGAGAAGGTGCCACGCTGACATGACCGGCAGCGCACATCCTCTGTCTCACTCCCTCGCTTTCGGACGCCCCACCCCGGTGGACATAATGAGTATCGCTGACACTTTCCACCCTTGGAGAAGCTGCCTGGTGGACACATGCACAATCGATCGGTGGTGGACGTGCAGGGAGTTTTCTCGACAAATGGGGCTTGGCAGCGTCTTTGACAGTGGTGGCACTGCTGAACACCATTCTCACCCCGGGTGAAGGTGCCGTCCGGACAGGGGCTGCATTCCCGTACACTGGCTTCTGTGCAGTGGGAGGACACGTAGGTGCCTGCCGGACACTTGTCGCACTCCAGCTTGTTACCAGTGGTGGGGTCGATGTGATGGTAGTGTCGAGGAGACAAGGACTTCTCTGTGGTCGGGCTGGGGGTCAGTGTGTGGGTTAAGACGTCACTGACCACAGTGATCAGCAGCTAACAGCAATGAAAGAACAACAAGAAGACTGTTATGCAATGACAATACAAACAATCAAAATACAAACTAAATGTCTATTTAGCATAAATGACCACTGTGTCATCGGTTTGTATTGGAAGAAGAGTCAACAAAGACAAAGTTTGACATTTCAAATGACATAAACACCAGTGGAAGTCACTAATTCAAGAAAATGAGCCATCAGTCATTTAAAGTTGTGATGAAATGGAAGTAGCAACAGATGTTCCTATTTTGTTTTTATTTACTTTGAAGTACATCCAAGTAAAATGAGTTATTGAAAAATAAAATGCAGGGTGGGGCAGGTATATGTGAAGCAACATAATAGAATTTTGTCATTTCATAGAAAAAAAAAAGTCAAAGTAAAAAAAAAAAAAAAAAAAAAAAATGTAAAAAATTATGTGAAAGGATCAATGAATGTATTTAGAAAATAGATTAATTTCCATTTCATGCTAACCATTTTATTTGAAATAAGACAAAGAAAAAACTGTTTAATATTGTTCATCATCTCCACTGTATCTTAGTCTTAAACAAAATAAGGCACTATATACATAAAACAATAAATTAGACTCTATAATTGGCTACACTATTTGTAAAGATTTGTAAAAATATACCTTTCTCAAAAGTTGCTTTATCAAAAATGTATTTTACTTGAGGACAATGTTTTTATTTGGAACAATTGGAACAACATTTAATTTCATTATATATGGAATATATTATATTTATATATATTATATAGTCACACTTTATTTTAGGGTCCAGTTCACACTATTAACCAACCATTAACTATAACTTTTGCCTCAATTAACTCCTTATTTGATGCTTACTTATAGTTTATAAGGTAGTGGTTAAGTTTAGGGATTGGGTAGGATTATGGATGTCATGCATTATATGTACTTTATGAGCACTAATAAACAGCCAATATGTTAATAATAGACATGCTAATAAGCAGCTAGTTATCAGTGTGAATTGGACCCTATACTAAAGTGTTACCATATATAGATACATATATATATATAAATCTGTCTCCTTTTTTCAATTTCATCAGATAACACTAAAAAAAATATAATGAGCATTTTGAAAAAATACCAAAGAGAACATCGATATCATATGGAGCAGATGACCTCAAAAACATTATACAGTGACATCAAAATGCTCTGGGATTGGATCAACAAGCATGTTGTCTTTATCCAGCTATGTGAGCAAAAACATAAGCACATTTCCTCTCCAAAACACTTGTCTGCATAACATTTACACAGTCTGCAACAAATCAACCATGCAAAAACACTTTACAGAGCAACAAAAGGGAACCCTGGAATGTGTTGACAGCACTCTCACAACCCGGTGACCTTCAGAATAACTTTTAATGACAAGAAGCCTGTAAAAACAGCCGCTCTAAAGTTACTACAGCTGGAATGTGCTTCATTGAAAGCCAAATTCTGATCATAACAGTCTCCCATTCCTCCGGCACATCCAGCAAAGCTGACTGTACAGCATGTTAACTGCACCTAATATACTTTATGATGCTAGCCCACGTTTTAAGTCCACACCTAAATGGGGCTTTGGCCATGACAGGCATCAGGGTTCGGTATAAAAGTTGTCACCAAAGAATATGATGCTGGAAATTGCGGCGCACAAGAGCCTCGCTGCATCATCAGTTTCTAAGCACAAAGTTCTATTAACTGCTGATCATGAATCCCCTGGAGTTTTATTACAGTTCCTCAACAACAGACCGCACAGGAGACTAGTTTTAAAGCAAAGGAGACTAATTTCCTTGCTATTACAGGGAGGGCTGAATCAAAACAAACATTACATTAATATTCTAAAGCAAACACATACTGACATTGATGGGAACCGCAGGACGATGCCAGAGCGCTTGGGCTCGGATGAACATGTTGCTCTTCGTGAGGTGATGGGGATTGTTTTAGGACGACAGACTGAACATGAATAGCGATTAGACAAAGCTGCACTTTCCCAGCGGCCTTAGCTCTCGAAGAGGGCCAGCATTGAGCTAACAGACGACGGTTTGAAGTAGGGCAGCGAGAGAGAAAACAGCAACTTCACTGATGACAGGATAATGTCTGTATGCTTACTGTGCTACTAAAGCAAAAAAAAAAAAAAAAAAAAAAAAAAATGAGTACACTGTTGTTTCACAACTTGTTTTTTTCTTTCAACCAGCTCTGGAAAGAGGAACAGGCAACCTAAGATAAAAGGAACAGTTTTTCATGCACCCTTGCTTTCTATAACCACAAGAAGGGATGTTATGTACAAAACAGTAAGATGTTACAGCTCCACCTTCTCATCCCACCCTACATAGTGTCTAGGTTAAAAGGGCACTTGTACGAAACCCAAATTTGGACAATTTTATGAATGCTTATAAATATGAGTGTTTTTCAAATTCTTGTGTAATGTCTCGACATTCAGAAATATGCAGTTCTGCCACCAATTCAAAATAAACACTTCAAAGTGTCACTTTCATAGAAACACATACAAAAAGATTGTTCTAAGTAGGGCTGCACGATTATGATAAAAATCATAATTGTCTATTATTTCCTTAAAATTGCGATTATTAAATTAAGATTATCACCATGTACATTGAAGTTTTATACCATTGTTTGATGCAACTGCATGCCGCTATTTTATAAGAAAATAAACAAGCTGAAAACACTCTAACTGAAAATAGTCTATAGTAATAAGCCTCAAATGTCAACTAAATATCAGACTGGTTTCTGCTTTAAATTATATAAAAGTAAAAATATGAATGGCATTATAATGTTATAATAAAACTAAAATGAAAACTAATAAAACAATAAGAAAACAATGGAAAACCCCTTAAAAGGGTTTGATGCCATTTCAGTTTTTCCTTTCTATTTGTGAAAGCAAAACTACGTCACACACTTGAGGTATTCAGCCAGTCACAATGCACTGGATAGCTGGCCAATGAGCCTACACCTTGCTTCTCAGAATAATGATCTTTGTAAAAACCAACGTGTTTCAGAAAGGCATGTGTAGAGGTGCAACAATAATGTACATTATGTGGAAAATAATGTGTTTTTTTAACCTTAAACTGCATAAACCCATTGCATTAGACCAAATACACAAAACAATTATTTTAAGCAACGTCATATGACCCCTTTAAAATAACATATCTTAAGCATATAGAATAACATAAGTGGACTTTGCTAAGGCATATATATTATTACCCAGAAGGCAATGTGAATCAACAAAAGCCTTTTAATCTCAATTAAGAAGAAAAGGTCACTCCACGATGAGTCAGAAATTTCCTTATGTTTTTTTTTTTTTTTGTATTTTAAATTATAAAAATTTGACACACAGAAACCTTGCACACTGAGTCCGATGCGTATTAATTAATACATTAAGAAAAGTACAACAGCACTAAATGGAATCTTCAATCTGTACGGATGATTTTTTTTTTTGTCCTCTCGCTTCTTAAAAAAAGAAAAAGAAAGGAAATATTGGGTATTTCCAATCTTGAGATATAGAGAGGATGAAGAGTTCCCCCTCGGGAGCAGCGGGATTATCCGAGGCGATTCAGAGTTTACTTCAGGATGTCAGTGACTCAGTTTGATACTTTTGCTAGTGATACTAGAGCCACATAATAAAAAGAAGACTACCAATTTCTGTGAATTTAGTGTGCAATGATCTATACATTGCTTTGTGCTGTGAGATGTGAAAGTAAATATAATAACAATTTAATAATAACTTCCAAATTGTTATTAATATTTCAAGATGATAGAGATATAGACAGAGATATAGACTGACATACAGTATGCATTGTACATTTTACAAGTACCATATTTTCGCACACTTTTTTTCATAGTTTGGCTGGTCCTGCGACTTACAGTCAGGTGTCAGACTTATTTATCAAAATTAATTTGACATGAACCAAGAGAAATGAACCACTGAGCAGCATAGAGCGCCCTCTCGCGGCTGTGGATGGCAATGTTTTCTCTTGGTTCTTGGTTATAAATAAATGCGACTTATAGTCCAGTGCGACTTATATATGTTTTTTTCCTCATCATGACGTATTTTTGGACTGATGCGACTTATACTCAGGTGCGACTTATAGTCTGAAAAATATGATAGATACCACTGATTTACATTACAAGCTATTAGAATTTCATTTTACTTTTGGCCATATCAACATCTACAAAAAAATGAGATTTTTGCTCAAATTGGTGCTTCTGAATAAAAGTGATATGCTTTGCTTTCGAGTATGAGCTCCAAATGTGAGCAATAAAAGCCATATGTATTAAATAGGATACAAAACATAACACATGCAAAAAAAAAAAAATAATTTTGTGTATATATATATATATATATATATATATATATATATATATATATTCGTGCCATCCGTCAGTTATTGCAGGTTACTTTATTTTTACCAACTTGCAATGCCTGAGTGATGACTGAGTTGCTCTTATGAGCCATCGCTCACATTTCGGAATGACTCAAGGGGTTTCCTGACTAACCTGTGAGTAAATGGACCTGGCATTTCACTACATGAGCTAGCAATCTATGCAAACAAAAGTACATTATTTTACAATTATTTATACTTATCGAGTAATCAATGATGTAACTAAAGATTGAACATGTGGATGAACCAAACGTAAAAGTGTCATAGAACAACCCCCTAATCTGGGGTGTGCCTTGGTGAATACAGTATGCCTATGAACTTCAGGATTGTGAACCTTTGTTGATTCTCAAGCCAAACACAGCATGTAAATCTACAAGAACAGACACAGAGATGTGATATCATCAGGATTCCATGAGCCAGATTCTGCTAGACAAGCAGGGCACCTGTTACCTCTGATACGTCATAACTGAAGACTGCAAAGCAAGAACAAACACTCCCTGTCTGGAGGCATTCATGCCCATTTTATGATCAACAACAGCCAAAGAGTCTGCAGTCGGCATGAATGAGTGAGAAATATTCCTGCAAATGGCCACCTGCCAAACACATTACATCATTTGGGCCAATGCCAATAAATGCATTTTTCAAGGGCAAATGGATGGTTTAAACTGACAGAGAAAACTGCTAAACCTTCTTGTGTTGTGAAACTAACAATGTATATTAACCATGGGTATCAAACAACTAAATCTAGTTGTTTTTGAAAACAGCAAGAGTAAGTTGTGTGCATTTTGGGATTTAAAGGTCCCCTGATAAATGCCTGCTAATGGATGAGCCAGTCTGATGTGATATACCAAAATTAACCTCAGCTGACTTCCTACTGCATGAGGATATTAAGTAATATAAATGTTTACAATACAATAGGCTTATTAAGCCATGACAAAAATATCATTATCATCTATGAAACAATGACACAAGTATTATTCATGGCATGCACAAGTTTTTAAAATGATAACAAGTTCAGGGCTCACAAAAATTGCTAGCATGACGTCCTATGTGTGACCATATAAGACCACACTGTCTTAAGTGTGCATTTTTTGAAATTGAGATTTATAAATCGATCTTAATGATGAATAAATAAGCTTTCCGTTGATGTATGGTTTGTTAGTAGATACAACTACTGAAAATCTGGAATCTGAAAAAAAATTAATTCCTTTAAAGTTGCCCAAATGAATTCTTTGCAATGCATATTAATATATTTATTAAAGGAAATTTACAAAATAACTTCACGGAGCATGATCGTTACTTAATATCCGAATTATTTTTGTTATTAAAGAAAAATCGATAATTTTGACCCATGCAATGTTTTTTTTTTTTTGGCTATTGCTAAAAATATACCCCAGTGACTTAAGACGAGTTTTGTGGTCCAGGGTCACTTATGGTTACCAGAATGTATAACCTCCATACCTTATAATTTGCACGTGTTTCTAAGTCTTGCTGATTTAAACATCCAAGTGTTTTAAGCAATTCAAGCATAAGAAGAGGCAAAAGAGAACTCAATTCTGTACTCATGGGCTGTTGTTTGAACAAATTCACTCAAAGTGCGCACACAGAAAGCAGCGTTCCAGACAGCGCGTGAAAAAAATGTATTCCCCTTTCACATATACATGCACCTGAATGGACATATACCAACAAAATTATCTCAAAATAACTTATATTTTGTGCATTTCGTGCATTCTATAAATACTTGCTGCAGTTTGTCAGCTTTAAAGATCTATATGTAATTTATACAGTGCACATTATGCAGTGTTATTTTACACTTCCTTATAACATTTCTCTGCCTGAAAACTAATGTTAGACCTTATTTTATTTATCTTGTCAATTTTTTCTTAATTTACTGACTACTGCCACTATGGGTGTAACGATGCATTCTGGCCAGTTGAAAATCAATAAAAATATGTGACGTTTCAAGTTGGTTGAGATGTTAATTGAATCGCGATACATTTGGGTGTGGAGTTTATATGAACATTTTAGTTGGTATTTTCTTTTCATCTTGCCTCGGTTTAATGCATATTAAAGTAGTAGTTTTTTTACGGTAACCAAGAAAATGCAGTATCTCTGCTGTTCCATAAGCGCCACCTGCTATCCGAGAGTGGATTTACGCTCTCATTCGTCGTCTGCTGTTTCTGCTTCATGTTTTATGTAGAAAAAAAACTAAAATCAGACCATTCTGTTTTTGCTTCAGATGTCTAAATTATACAGTCTACTTACATTCTAAATAACATATGCAGCATCTTTGTTTTGATTGTGATTAGAGGTTGACTTTAATTTTTAAAGAGCACAGGCAAAGTCTTAGTTTGTTTATATAAAAATATGTATTTATTTTGTGTTAATTTATTTTTATTTTCAGTTTTGTAATTAGACATATTTCAGTTTAGCAAAGAAATGTGCAGAATTTTGACGGAGAAATCATAAAAGGAAACCTTTTAAAATTCCCTTTGCTTAATTTTTTTTTTAATCTAATTAAAATATTTACATCGCATCGGAAGTTGAGTGAATCTTTATACCATCATATCATCATCATATATAGGCTATGCTACTAATGCAGTTTTTGCTGTGGTATCAAAGTAGACTAAAGTGTTCTTTAAATATTCATTTAAAATAGTGTCATTTAAATAATCCCTAACTTTGTTCTTTTTTTGCTCATCTGAATAATGAAATCCGACCTGTGATTCAGAAGTCTGCATCCCAACTCTCTTGAAAATACGATCAGAGAAGTTTTGATCATGCTGATATGTCCGCAGTGAAGTTCACAAGATGTCCCTTTTATAGGGACTAGTTAGATTTATTTTGGGATACCAAAATCTGAAGAATGCCTGCCCAAAAGGCTACCAGGCATTTTAAAATTTTGCAAGCCCTGTAGTGTATATAAAAATATCAGTAAACCCACGACTATACAGTCACGTAGCCAGTCATGTATTTAATAAAGAATATCAATAGTCAGTATCTTTAAAACAAAAACAACAGGGAGAAACAAATATATTTAAAATGATAAGGCATGGTATTAAGTAAATCAAATCAATGTATGTAGGCTAGTAAATAACTGGTAATATTAAGTCATAACTACAAAAATAGAAACACACTTGAAGATATATTAATTCAAGAATAACAAAGTGTACTTCCTATTTTTAAAGGCTTCCTTGTAAAATAGGTCAGGCTGTGTCCCTAATTTAACCTTTAACCATTCCACATTTGATAAAATTCTTATTTTACGATTTTATTATTAAATATTGACTAATGTAAGACGTACCACAAACAATAGCCTAAAATGAGGGTGTGCCACCGTAACTATTATGTTTAAAAAAGAAAATAATTGCCTTATTATCCTGTCCTTGTTTGGGCTGCATCCTCACTACAGTATGCACTAAAGAGCGACACCAGGTACAGCTACTGTCCCTTTAAATCCAACAAAAACTAGAATATTCGAGAAGAAAAGAGAAGCATAATGCGTACACAAATGTATCCCCCACTTACCATTATCAGCGACCAAGTCATAGACATTTTCCCAGGCATTGTCCCGGTGGAATCACTTGTTTAAATATGCCCAGGTGCACATCTGTTACTTCAAAGGTGGAGCATCAGCATCTCCGCATCAACAGGATACCCACGTTGTTGTGAGGTATTGTCCCTTAGCTGGATTATTCCCTCAGTGTACAAATTTCGTCCACTGACGCCTTTTTATAGTCTGTGCTCCCGAGTGCACGGGTTTCAAGTAGTACGGGATAAGCGCTTCGTTTTGGAAGAAGAACGCTATAATTCCCATAGCGATGATGGATGGATCTGTGGACTAAAGTCTGCCTGCTGTTTGTCCAGGTTACTGATTGCCTGTGCCGCAACGACGGGCTGCGGATGATGGGCGGGAACTATCGAAACACGTCACGACTGAAACCCGCCACTGGCTGCTTATCTGCGCCACACACCGTATCACAGGCCTGAAACGAGACCGTTTCCGGGAAGATACTTGGGGTGTTGTGCGGTGTGTAGCTACCCTACAGAGTGTTAGACTAACAAATAATATGACTGAAAGCGTTACACAGGTGTACTCACTAAGTTAATTATTATCACTGTGGCACACATTGTGGCAAATCATTACAGTAAACTGTACAGTGTGAACTCAACTTAACCTTTTAACTTATAAAGTCAATTATAAAAGGCCTATATACAATGTATAAATACAAAAGCAAATATAAGATAACATGCTGAAAAAAACAAACAAAAAAATCCATATTTTATATAAAATTGTATGTTTTATATTTAAAACAAATAATTATTTATTGCAGGGCTCTAGCAATTTAAACTTGCAACTCGCTATACACAATAACACACATAATTTGTGCATACCTAGTAAAATTCTATTAATTAGAAATTCTAGTAACAAGAATGAGTAATCTTGTCATTTTATTTTAATATGAATATATTAACAAATTTTATATATATATATATATATATATATATATATATATATATGTATTAAACGTCTATAAATATTATAAAAATGTATTAATACCATAAATTCATAACAGATTTAGAAATAATGTAAATAAGAACAATATTAGTGTTAAATTATAGAAATATTACATAAGCTAAATAAAATATAGCCTACATTTATATTTATATAATTTATAGTATGAAATTATAAAATTTTACATGGCTATCTTTTACACATGACTTTTATTTTTACCTCAGAGTGGTGATATGAGTGATGACACCCTTTCAGCTAACTTCTAAATGGTTAAACTGATGGTGTTTCAACTCACAACTATACAGTTATACACACAATTACACACACATATATACATACAACTTAAAAACATATCTACAACTATTACTATTATTACTAGTAGTAATTTAAAAAATAATCATAATCAAGTAGCCTACTAAATCAGAAATCAATCATGTATGTACACACATGTATGCATATGTCTTCATCAGTCTCATTTGCAGTATTGTTCAAAAGAAATTAACTCATCCAAACAGTCATTCTTCTGCCTCAGACGTATGCAGACAGCATATAAGGCTCTTTTGAGATCATTTCCAGAGTGTCTCAGACAGGCTGAGCTCAGAGCCCAATGGCATATGAAGAGCACACCATCTGGCACAGGCCTACACGTGCATCTGAGAGCTAAAAGGAATAAATGGGAAATGCTCTCACGTGCCATACAGTTTTTGCCCGGGGAGCTCTCTCTAAGTGGGTTAGTGAGTTAGACGATGGGCTAAGAGAAAAGCCTTGGTCTGACTAACATTAGTGGATTCACACTGAAATATACAACAAAATACCTATTTGTGCCACTGTGCAATCACACACTACCTAGTCCTTTAAATATACAATATTCCACCAGCACTGTGGACTGAAGCTTTTAATTTCTATTTTTATGTATAACATATGCTGACATTATGTTTGTCACTCAGCATCTGCTATAGGATATAAAGAGATGCATCTGTAGTTCTAGAGTTCAGATCATGAATATGTCTGAATCTACACAATCAAATTATATTTTCACATTTTTTGTCAGTTTTTATAATTAAATATGTCTTACGTCTTAGTTTTGCAGGTTGTTCATATTCTGCCCTCTGCTGGCTAGATAAAAAGCAGTTTTGAGGACATAATGAGAATTTTAGAATATCTTGAACCTATTTAATGATTTGATTTTGAAAAGCATTTATACAACAAATAAGGACATTTAATTGAGAGAGACATAAGATTAGGACTAAATAAGTTTCATCAGTTGGTACTAAGGCATTTCAAAGACAATGTTTCAATGGTATATTTACTGGAGCCCACTCTGCACGACTGTTCAACAGCTTTTTCCCCCAGGCTGTGAGAGCCTTCAATTCCTCAATCACCTCACTCCCCTCTGAAACCTCATCTACAAACCTAGCTCCTGAAACCAGGATCATGAAAACCTCAAGAACATTGTGCAATTCTGAGTGTGCTACACCAGGTGAGTGGGCTGAACAAACCACCTGTAGAAAAACACACTTTTCTCTCTATGCAACAGATAGTTTCTTATAAACACTCCATGTTACAAGGACTTAATAAGATAACACAAATGTTTACTTGTGAATGCACCACAAATCATACTGTACTTTCTTCTTAACCTTAAATACCTATTTTGCACAATATCATTCTATTATGTAAAGTATAGTCTGTTTTATATTATATGTATGTATATTCAACTATTTATAGTGTATGTATAGTTAGATTAACGCTTCAGAAAGTTAGCTATATAGGTCAAAAAAAAAATGTTTTTATGTCTAGTGTTGCATTTTCATATTTATGTAGCACCGTGGTCCTGTGAGACAACATTTTGTTCCACTGTATGTTCACACATGTATCGGACTGACAATAAAACTCGACATGACTTTAAAAGGAAGCAGCTTCTGTGGTTGTGCAAGTCTTAACAATTGCTTGGAGTTCCCAGCAGGGAGAGACAGAAACCACCAGAATATATTGTAAGAAATGCCACTTATACTTCACAGTATAAGTATACTGCCTATATAAAGAGGGTAAAAATAACAAAATAACAGAAACATCAAACAATATTAAGGACATTTTAAGATGTATGACCACCCTTCATCCTTGAAATGCTGTTTTGGAATGCTGTTAATTCTGAACTGTGTTTATGAGAGAAAGAATTAAGCACATATAAATCTAACATCTGTGCTTCAGATACCCATAACGTTTCACTGATGTTTATATTATGATTAGGGAGGACATGGAAAGCATGACTTCATTCTAAATCTCCAATATCTATCTATCTATCTATCTATCTATCTATCTATCTATCTATCTATCTATCTATCTATCTATCTATCTATCTATCTATAGGCCTGTCGATCAATATTTGGCACAGATCACAGCAAATTTATATTTTCTGAATTGCCATGTAAAAGAATGTGACATTTTATTTATATTATATATTTCAAACAAATGTTAGTTTTTATGGCTTATATCATAATACAAAAATGTGTTAAAATTAGGTTGCATATTATTCAACTATCTTGTAGCATAAAAAGTGTCTCATGTTACCTTCAGATGATGCTAAGCCTTATTCCAGTGTAAGCATTAGTGTAAAGCAACCAGTTTTTGTCAATAAATGTAATTCTTTGTGATTATGAACATAGGCTGAGAAGATATTATTTCAATCCTGCCATAAAAACTTAGGGAAGTACATGGTTATGGAAATCGGCTTTGATTGGGGCAATTTCAGTTTACCGTTAACAGCTTAATAGCCAAATATCATGCAAATAATTCAGCCACAGACAGCTGAGAGAAGATGGGATTTCACAGCTACTTCACCGCCTAAATAGTCTGTTGACAAAAATATCATGAGAAAGTGAGAAGATGACTGCAGAATGACTGGAATTCCAAACCCCCAATGTAAATGCAACATATTGCTTTATTATATTTAAGAAATGAATCAACAAAAATAAGCTTTTTTCATTACTTATACACTTTTGGTATGATAATAATAATAGATAATAGATTTAACATGTTTGACTTACATGATAAGCAAATTATTGGATATTCATAAAATAAAATAAAAGTAATTTGAAATGATATATTTTTTAGATTTATATAAAATCATATCTTAATATAGGTAAATCACTGCAAGATTTGCGTGGATATAAACATTTATGCTTTAATAACCAATTTACACTCAAATGTCACACCTCTTTTATTCCAGCGTGGAAATCTGACTTCTCGCGGGATCCTCCCGATGAAATATCGCGGAGGTAAATCTAAGAAAGGTGGAGACTTCGGGATAACTTCCTGCACAGTACTCTCAAGAATCATACCTCATACTTAAACAACAGGCCGACAACAAAACCAAGTCGAATGGATTTGTAGCGCAAATAAACACTCTAACAAGCACTTCTCCCTCACGATTCCACGCATAAGTAGGATTTACCGCTAGCATCCAGCCTGCTAGCTACCATCAGCTACCAGGACGGCAGATTGTAGACATCAGATCAAGACGCTTTCGTATCGAAGGACAGTATGGGTGAGTTCAACCAAAAACTATAGAATGCCTTAAAGGGACTTTGATTCAACTCGCTTCTTATGGATCTGTTACAGTGTCATTTCGCGTTTATTTTCCACTGAAACACCGCGATCGAGTCACTTTAGCGTCATTTTAAAAACAGAAACTGTATCCAAGTTGAATAAAGAAGAAAAAAGTGTGATCATCAGATGAATATTTGTGTCGTAAACTGGCTTGACTTGTCCAAACCAGTAAATTCCAGGCGTTTTGCGTCAAGCTCAATGACTCCCTGTTCTGCTACTAGATTATTATTGTTTACCTTTTGGATATAAGTGGCTTTGACGTTGTTAGATTGGTTTTTAAGCAGTTTGTACTAACGTTAGTGGCTTAATTCCAAGGAAGCCCCCTTAAAGGTGTAACTTACTGATATTTTATAAGTCAAGAAATAAAACGCACTTTTGACAGATCACATTAAGATGATATGCACTCCAATACGATGGAGAGTTCAAACCATGTCAGTTTTCTAGAAAAAAAACAGTTTTGTTTAACACCAAGCGGGTCGCCCCCTTATGGGCGACGTCATGTTTACGTCACAACACGCTGTGCGATTACCTGATTTACTTCTGTTATTAATAACGTCAGTAATAATCTTTTCAGTGTCAATTCCAAAACTAATAATAAGATGAATAAAAGCCAACTAAAGGCTAATAAAACCTTACAGAGTGCACATTTAAGTTGACTGTGCCTTTAATAGGAAAAAAAAGCTCCTCCCTTTCTAGAAGTTAGGCAGTCATTAGGTAAACAAATGTTCTAGTGGAAAACGTTAGGTTTGTACCTGTTTTGCACTGTCATGCTCTTGAGCAGGACTGCGCTGGTTTGAATAAAGTGTAAATGGCATGAATTGTCTGCAAATCCTCTTTTGGGAGCTTCATTTCCATATTTACTCCTCTCGATTTCAGGTTGTTGACGCTTAATGTACTTATTGTGTTTCTTATTTGCAGTTATTTTTACTCTACTACTGGAATAGAGTGGGGGAACTATGATGTCAGAATCCGGAAGTGTAATTTGCCATGGGTTCCTTCGAGATTTTCCTATGGAGTTCTTCCATTTATGAGAAAAAATAAAGCCTGTGGTAAACATAACTTGACGATACTTTGAGGTTTTGTTCTACTATGTGACTTACACACATCCATACCCAAAACACAAATTTTGAATCAGTTATGTTAATTTTTGAAAACTTATGTTTTTAAGAAGTAGTTACGTATCTTAGGGCTGTGAGTCTGTGGAGTTTGCATTTTAAAACAAGTATTGTAAAAGTATTGTCAATTTACCTTTACCACAGGTTTTATTTTACTCATAAAGTGAAAAACCCCATTATAAAACCACAGGACAATCTTGAAAAAACCTGCGGCAAATTACACTTCCGGAATCTGACATCATAGTTCCCCCGTTACGTTCTATGTCGGGTGACCAAGCCTTTGGCTCATGCTTTTATTGCTATTAGCCAGAAACGTATTCCATTTTCAGAAGCATATTTTTTTTGTGACTGGTAAATATGGCTTTTCACAAAACTCTCTTAGAACTTTTTTGTCATCCATGGGATTATCCAAATTATGGGTCTTAATAGTATAACACTTGTAGGGAGAGTTTTTAAATCTCAAACACAACCTCCTCAAGATGCATACTTGAGTGGAAGATGTGTTGAATGTGTTCTTATTTTCTTTTGGTTGTGAACAAAAGCACTAAGGCTGAAAGGAAAAAGTTCAGAGGAAATGTTTTGGTTTTTAAGATACAAGTTACATGATGGGGCATAATGGTCATTTGTTTTCCCAGCTGTAGGTTAGAGTAAATGTGTGGCGTGGGCTGCCGGCCGGCTGGCAGACAGGTTGCATTCGTGGCCTTGAGGGCCTCCCCCTCTCGATAGTAATTCATCATGTTGTCATCATGTTCCAGAGTTATGTAAGCGCTGGATTGGAATCTGAACCCATCAGGAAGTATGGAAATGTGTTAGAGTAATAAGTGTAGTTTACCCAGGTGTGATTGGACATTGCTTGGTCATGTCGCGTCTTTGACTTCAAACAAAATCAGTTCAGTCAAAACAGTGCTTCTCACAGGTTTGAAATATACTGGCGGCCTTATTACCCACGGCACAAAAATGGTCTACTACATGTGGCCTATAACAAATAATGTGTGACATTAAACAGTATTTTTATTTATTGAAATTCATATTAATTACATAGCCTACTATTACATGTAATTACATATTCATATTATGCATTGTAAATTATGCAAAATTACAACATTTAAATGGTAGAGTTCACCTTGCTTTATCATATTTTGTCTTTCTCAGTGAATGGGATATTTATTTTACTGGTACTGGTAAAATATATTGAATAATATGTGTCAAATAATTACTTTTCTTCCTGTGGGTAAGCATCCCAGCTAGAAACTACAATAGTTTACTATGAATTAAATGGAAACTAAATTAAATACAATTTATTGTGTAACCAAAATGAATACCAGTAATGCCCAGAAAATTTGTATTAATTAATGTCTGACGTTTAATAATAAACAATTTAACAACATTTGAAATGCATGTCTGTACTCTTGCGGGCTGATCCATTAGATGAGAGATAAAATATGCAAACAAGTAATGCGGGACATTATTATAATTCATCAAATCAAGTTCATGAACAATCGATTGGCATAAATGTGTGCTATTCATTGATTGAGAATCACTTTGAAGCAGTCTGAAGTGCAGCTGTGCGAGCCTGTAATGCCTTGTGACACTGTAACGTGTAGCGCTCTTGTTTTATTTTATTTTAAAAAAAATTATTTTATGAAATCATAGCCTTTTGAAGTTTAATTGTCAATAGGCTGTATCGCACACATAATGAGCAGATACAAAACATGTTGAGCGAGCGGAGTTTTTGCACAAGTTAATCAACTGCGGATGGCAGATAAAAAAATAAGTATTAGTGGATAAAAATAATAAAAGCAAAAATGTTTCTCCAAATATACTTGGGCTGCCGTTAAAGGGGTCCTATTATGCTCTTTTACAAAGTCTTGATTTTGTTTTGGGGGTGTACTGGAACATGCTCTCATGCTTGTTTTTTTTAAATATGCATTATTTTTCACATAATTTACATTATTAAAATACCGTTCTCTCCAGCCTGTGCCTCCATTGAGATGAAGTGAGAATTATCACAGATCACCTGAAGGAGAGAGAAACTCTAAAGCACTCAGTCAGAGAGTGTTCGGCGAGTGAACATTTATCTGAGCTAAACTTATAGTTATCCTCCAACTCACACACTGGCGAGTAAAATCTGAGAATTGATTAGCCATTGGCTAATATTAGACATCATTTAGTCGCCCAGAGTAAAGGTTTAGTCTTATATGTGAGTGATTTACTCGCAATGTAGAGAGTTGCGCAACCTTTTGAATTTCTGTAGGCCGGAATTTTTTTCAACGCTGTAGTCCAAACGAGCCGTTCATTATAGTTCTTGAAAAATTAAAAATCTACCTTTGGAGTGGACTTTGGGATTTGTAACTTCATAGATCTTTTTTTGCCCAAACATACACACGACACAGTACTGTCTAAAATTTAAAAAGTAAAAAAGCATAATAGGAGCCCTTTAATTTACATGGGCTGCCCGCCCAAGTCTATGTGTTGGAAACAATGCAAAATGACAATAGGTGAATATTTCAGACTGATCTCTGGTTTCAGTGTGGATCTTAAACACTGATCTGTTTTCCCCTCATGTGCGAATCTGCTCTACAGATGGCCTTGTCATGTTGTTTAACAATTAAAGGGTGGCCTAAAAACTTTTATGTGATTAGCAGTGCTCTTCATAATCTGTGTAGGTTGCATTCTCCAGATTTTGGTAGCGCAAAATAAATGTATCTAGCTTGAATAAAAGAGACATCAGCTGAACTTCACTGCGGACAAATCAGCATGATCAAAAACTTCTGTGATTTGATTTTTCCTTCACACAACTAGTCAAGATAGTAGGGGTGCAACAGATCACTCAATTCACGGTTTGGATCATATTCCATACTTTGAGTCACAGATCAAATCATTTTTCAAATGAGCAAAAAAAAAAAAAAAGATTTCTTTATTAACAGAACATCTCTTCAATACTACAGCATTAGATATAATTGTGTTAATTCCTCCGTTCAAGTCCAAAGTCATTTCTAAACCAAAATCTTTTAATTTTGAGTTCAGTGAAAAAAAAAAAAAAAAATGCTCTGATTGATTCAGTAAATAATTGAGTCTAATTAGAGCTAGAACTTTTTATTCCTTCCTGTGTTCCTTCCACATCACAAGAGTGCAGATGTCATAGTGAAGGCCTATTAATAATAATAACCGATGCATGAAAATAATAACTCAGTATTTTTATAGAAAACAAAAATAGAACCTGTTCTGTCATCATGTCAAACACAGCTCTTAACATCATGCGAAAGGTTGAAAATATGTGAGGAATTTCAGCAGCCTCTCCCTACATGCTGACTACTGTACTTCTAGATATTTTGTCAAGTGATTTTAAAGAAAGGACTTTAATAATCTTATGTTTGATTGTGTTTGACTGACATGATTAGGAATCCCAGATTTTCTCTGTGGTCTAAACTGTCGAACTCTGAACCTAAGGGTGCTTTCACACCTGCCTCATTTAGTTCAGTTGAATCGTACAAGAGTTCGTTTCCCCCTTTGGTGCAGTTCTTTTGGGCAGGTGTGAAAGCAGTAATCACACTCGGGTGCACCCCAAAGGTGGACCAAACAAGACCACCTCTTCAAGCAGGTCTCGGTACGCTTGTTTGGTCCACCTTTGGTGTGCACCCGAGTGTGATTACTGCTTTCAAACAAACTCTGGAGTGGTTCGTTTGTGGTGAGAACGTGATCCGACCTCGAACAGACCCAACTGCAAAAAGTACTGATCATTTTTGGACTAAACCAGCTGCCATATTCAGCTGCGCTGTGGATTATAGGATGAGGAAGTGTTTGTTGACAGTTTGCACTTTAGCATGGCAGCTCGAGGACAAACTTGGAGTAGTGAGGAGGTGCGGAGCCTCATAGAAATTTGGTGAGATGACCATGAGCATGTCAGAGTTAAGAAGCATTAATGCACGCCTCCGCTTGAAGTTACGAACGATGCCCGCTGGCCGTTTGCGGTGCATTAGAACACTGTTTTCAAGCCGTATTCGCACTTTATTATAGAAATGTATTGTTTGCGATGTATACAAACAATGTAATAGATTATGGCCAGGGACAAAACCAGCTCGCCCAGTCGTCTCTCCAAAGTTGTGTTGTCTCAGTGTTGTTTGCTTTCTTTTCCTCTTATTTTGGATTTTTCCCGCGTGTAAATTCTGACCAATCGAAAAACAGTTTAGGAAATACGTCATGGCCAAAGAGTGATGTGGATGTTGTCATGTGACTGCATTTTGGTTTTGTTTCAACTGGTTTGGACCAAAGCAATCAGTGTGGTGTGAAAAGGAACCAAAAAAGCTGAAAAATGCTACAATGTATAATTGTTTGCCCTTGGTTCAGACCAAATGAACCGAACTAGAGATGTGATAGCACCCTAAGAAAAAGTTTTGCTTGGAGAACCCAAAAATGATGCCGCTTCTTGAATGACTTTGAGGAGGAGCAGGTTAGCTCAAAAATGTAGACAAAATAATGGTCCTTTCCAAAAAAAAAAAAAATGAAAGAAAGAAAAACTTGTTCAAGATCTTGAAAGCTGTCGCCATCATTTCTCTCTAGTCAAAAGGCCCTCATAATTTTTGCTTTCACACCTGCCTCATGTATGTTGGAAAAACCCTCTTTCTTGAAGTTCTGCAGGAACTTCCTTTCTGGTTGGTCTAAGTATTCCTTCCTGTGTAAAGTTCAAATCTTTAAATGAGTACTAGTTTATTTAGTGTGTGTGTGTGTGTGTCAACCAAGGGTCTTGATTCGCTCAATCCAAACTGCTTGAGGGCACTGCTGTGAGGTTAGATTAAAATGTAATGTGCCATATTAGTTGCTCTATTTCCTCCAAACTCCAGTCACATATTGATTTTGTTTAGTGTAGTAATTTTATTTTATTAAACCATTGACCTATTTAACGTTTGACCTCTCTCTCCGATTCACGGCACACATGACTCGCCTGGCTTGCGCTTCTACAGTGAACATATGCTCTGAATATTTTTTTTTCTGTCTAATTTTGAGGTTGTTAACAGCATTTGTTTTTTTTTTAAATAGAGCATCTTCATGCAACTCTTATTAATGTTCAGATTGAATCAAGGACGTTTTAGAATCACTGCTAGAATTTACTGTGGAGTCATTGTTCTGTGTCTAATTAGTCTTGCATAGTCAGACTTTTTGACTATAGACACAAACACCAGCCCAAGAGCCTCCCATTTGTTCTGACATGAATGTTAAGTAATCAACCAGTTGTGCTTGTTTATTTCATTCATTATTTTTATACACATATGTCAGGTACAGAAAGGTTGTACAGATAACATTGAAAGTCTTGAAAATGTCAAACTCAGAAAACAAAGAGTGTACATGCCAGGGAGGGACTGACTTTTTAGCACTGTAGATTTGAAAAAAAAAAAAAAATTATACTAAAATAGAGATAAATTATTTTTTTTTTCATGGTTTTTCATAAATTAATAATACTGGAGTAAGGTAGCAATGTCCAAGTGGTCAGTAGTCTATGAAAAGTTGAACAGATACAAATGAATTGTAAATATCGCAAACTTCTGACAACTCTTCTATGTGCATTATGCATCAGATGGTTTATTAAAATTCTGGAAAATGGTAAGAAAAACAAAAAACAGGATTATAGACATTGTGTTAAATGACCTAAAGATGCTAATGATCAAAGTTATCATAATTTGCATTGCCAGACTGTAATTTCAGGGAATCGTTCACCCAAATTAAATATAAAAAAATTATAATATTGTGAAATAATAAAGTAATATTTGCTCATGTTGTTCTAACCCCATATACAGTTGTTTTTTATTTTCATGGAACATAAAACAAACTGAAGAAAAACCGATGTGAAGATTAGTTTTTTCAAAATTGTGAAAATAATAGATAATAATAATTTTCATTAATTAATGAACTGTTCCTTAAGAACTATAAAGTGAAAGCTTTCTAGCTCTTGTTTCTCAGCTCTTTTTTCAGTTTCTAGAGTTAGGAATAAACAAGGAGCCACTATCTTCAGCTCCACCTATGGAAATTAGTTTGAGAGGTAATTTCAGAGATTGTTTTACTTGTTGGATAAAACATAAACAGTCCTTTAATGCCTCGGTTCTTGGACTCAAGGCCATAATTATTTCCTTCTCTCTTTAGGCTTTTGTGTTACTTCACTGACCCGGTTTATTCCTGTAAGCTGGCAACTTTTGAATAGTGTTGTAAGCAAAACTTTAAGAGAATTTGGCAATCAGAACGCATAGAAGTAAATGACCTAATCCGTTTTCTTTTCTAAATGGCGGCGTGGGGAATAAGAGCAAATGAAAGCAGAGTCACAGGCTTGAGATCTGCTCCTGACACTCATGCCAAGTCGGCCAACTATGTCATTATGTCAATTTCTGCAAAGCTTTCTTTTAAATCAGAATGCTTCGGCAGGCGAAAGCAGAGAGGCTAAGTCAGCAAACCTTAGCCCTTGAAACATGGGATACACGAAGCAGCCATATTGTTGTTTTACTAGACACTTTCAGTTTCCAAAATCTTGACCTCAGTTAGCCTATGCATTTCAAAACTGACCGGTGTTCTTTGCAATAAGAGTACAACATACAACATAAAATATATGCATTTTAAATACTCGATGATGTGATTAAGATGCTTTTTGAGTGAGTTCATTTGGAGTTCATCTTAATTTGGAAGTTCTCCCCCCATATGGAAATGTGGTCAAGGCTACATTGGAAGCAAAACCAACTAGCCACAATTTATGGTGGTTTGACATTATACTGTATGTAACTTTGTCTTTTGCAAACTGCATCAACAAGAAGAGGAAGAGACAATGACTGTTTTCACACAGTGTTAAAAACAGACAGTGGCCAAAGATTTCCATCTAAGAGGAGGGATGACGGAACACGGTTTGGCATTTGCTCATAAAGGTTTGAGCTGGGTACTTGGTTATCTATTGTCTAAACTTTACTTCCCAGAGAGCTGTAAGATTCTTGACCTTGTGCCATCTGTCCCTTATGAGATCCTTTAGTCAAGTGTAGCTGTGTAAGATGCAAATGAAGTATGAAATTTGAGCGATGTAACTTTTATATATAGCTTTTTTTCACAGAGTTTCCATAAAAAATAGAAAACTGTTGTAGCATATTGTGAATTTTTTTGGATTATTCACACCCTGCTAGGGCTTTCCCTATCCTGGTAATGTTACTAGGGTCTAATGCTGGAATCGAATTTGGTAGTTCTGGGTATTTTCCAGAATCAGAGCCTTGTGTGAATGCAGCTTAATGTCTGCCAACATATTTTCACTTTGGACTAGTTGCTTATTAACATGCATATTACTAGCATAATGGTTGTTTATTAGTACTTTAAAAGCACATGTTGATGCCTTATTCTGCATGGTAATATTATAGATCCCTTAATCCTACCACATACCTAAACTTACCAACTACTTTACCAACTCTTATTAAGCAGCAAATTAGGAGTTTATTGTAGCAAGTTATAGTTAATCTACTGACAGCCCTAATACAATAATAATATTGTTGTGAATTCTTCTGGCCACAATAATCATGTAGTGAAAATAGGATATTGCGACAGCTTTATTATACTCTAATATACACTTCTGCATTTTGTATGCATCCAGGTTTAGGAGCAAGAAAACTGCTTCCATGTCAAACCCAAATCAAAACCAGATCATATTTCTTAACCGCCAATGAAACTAATTTGGATTCAGGTTTTCAAAACTATGATGAGTTACACAGCACACGATAACAATAGGAAATCCAGCAGCTACAAGTGACCTTCATTACGCCGATAAAATCAGTGTGAAAGAGGTATAACAGATTTTTCCTCATCATGTTGGCCTAAACTGGTTTATTTTGCATCTCTCAACAGATGCTACCAAAAGAATTCCCCAGAAACTGTGCGGGCTGTACATGCAATTCTGTTTGATGATTACAACTGTCTCATATTTGTTTGTAGAAATACTGTACACAGACATAACCAGATAAGGTGGGGATGAGATCCTGTCAAACACGCTGACCTCTTCCCTGTGTTTTCCATGAGAAGTTTCTGCTATGTCTGGCATAGCTGTGTAAATAACCTTTGTCAACAGAAGTGCTGTGTGCGTATGCAGCTGATCACATTCTTCTCAGACTCTCACAGCCAGATTTAGCACTTTTCCTAAGGCATTGTCTAACATGGGCCAATTTCCAAAGGCTCTGGAAATGGTTGGGAGATGTTTGTGTCTGGGTGTCTGTGGTAGTGATTGTTAGCAGAGGAAATGCAAATCGCTTAGACATTGTTGTTTTTGTTTGCCTGAAACTTGATGGACACCACTTTAATTGGAAATGGTCATTCCGAAAGTCATTGAAAAAGTGCTTGAAGTGCTCTTCTTGGTGTGGAAATGATATGTCCTTGTGAACAAACTTATATTTGACTAAACATTGTCTATAAGCTGTGCGTTTCTGGCCCTTTAACGTAAATAATTGCATTACTAACACAAAAAATAAAAATTATAACATGAGTTTGAAATAGCAATATTGTAAATTCCACAACACATTAAATTTTCAACACGTTGTAGGCATGTATATGATCAGAAGTGAGAAAAAAATTCAAGAAAATGATAATTAGTCAGTACTTCTAACAACATACAATTCGAAATGCGTCATACCTTTATGGTGATTTTTGGAGAAGATGGAGGCCAAGTCATATAAATTAGGGCTGGGTGATATATCTAACAATATGATCATGCACATCTAGTCAGTAAATCTGGTTCCCTGATTACCGCTAAATCCCCATCACCTGCTTTTAAATGGAGCGGCATTTAATAGACAGAGCCGTAGATCACTGACAAGCTACGCAATATCACGTTTATCGCAGATGAATCGCCTTCGATAATGAACACGATATCGCGTAGCTTGTCAGTTGTGAGACTGACATGTGATACTGCTACTACTGTTGAAAAAATTAATAAAACTTTATTTTTTTAAAGAAATAAATCACACAATATTTCTTCCATGTTTAAATTTTAATAGCAAATCCCCTTTATTTATTAAAAAAAAATCATTAATTAAAAGACAAATTAAATTTTGGTGAAACTTGTTTACTGTTTTTCATAATTATATTACTTGTAGAAAAACTTACAACTTACAAAAACCTTACATAATTGTAAATAATGGCATTGGTTTTATTTTTAGTGATAAAAAGTGTTTGTTCTTTTAATTAGAATATTTTTTTGTTTTGCTTTGGTACTGAAATTGGTACAGAGAACCATGGATTTTCACTGGTATCGGTACCGAATACTGAAATTTTGGTACCGTGACAGCACTACCTTGAAGTCATCTTAGGTGTATATGGTTTTCTTTTTTCATATGAATCCAGTCAAAGTTATTTTAAAAATTGTCTTTGACCTTTCAAGCAGTTTGATGCAACTTAGCGGGTGTTGCACTTCATCTTTCCATGAGAAGTTTAATAAAAAGCTCATCCATTAAAAAAAAAGTGTCTCATATGTATCTGGGGGGTGAATAAAGTCCTTCTGTAGCTAAAATCCATGTTCAAAATGTAATAATCACTTTAATCTACTTTGTGCTCACTGTTGTAAAACGGAAGCAGCAGTTCTGGGGGGAATGACGTATGAGGTAGAGGTCTTCACGGGTCCAAAAATTCTTGCCCGAACCCGACAGAGACCCGTAATGTACTACACCGAACCGACCCGGACCCGTGTAAATCCGAGAAATGCCTACCCGGACCCGACCCGGACCCGACCCGGACCCGTATATTACTTGAAATCTGGACCCGAACCCGCCGGGAAGACACAGACCCGACTGGACCCAACGTTGACATATTCCACCTTAAATTGCTATTACAAGTCAATAAACCTGTTGCGAAGAATACAGCTTTTTGTCTTACCTAATTTAAAGAGCCGTGGTCTCTCTTCCTTGTACCTGACTGCCTGTGATGCATTACAATCCTCCGAAAGTTATTCATGTTATTCCTCTCGTTATTCCAAGTCCAAGCTGAATCCACTCATTATTTCAGCTTCAAAAGTCCACTTGATGTCACGGTGATGGATGACAAATGCTACTGTGCACATGTACATTCTGACTCGAGTTAATTCGCATAATAACTTACACTGTTTGCCTTTTGAACTAGGCTATAATAACGATCGCTCGTGCAATGCCATGACCGCTGACATTATTTATTTACTATCATCTGATCTCTGTCTGTGCTCTCTGCTCTGCATCGAGTCTGAATCTGAACCACTAAAACTTTAAGATTAAACGGTTCATTTATAGGCTAATATTATAAAAATGGGAGAAAATGTAAAACGCGGTTTGGCGGTCTAAGTGTCCCTCACTGCTTGCCATAGAAACATGACTGCACATGCGTGCTAGCTTTATCAACCTAAAATGCCTTAACGCAATTTGAGCGTAATAGAAAACATTCATGTGACAGTTCACCTCAGATTGTGTTGCTGATTTGAAATATATTAAACATGAGTGTGTCAAGTCTGCAAGCATTACCGTGTGTGCACTTGTATTAACTCTTGAGTCTGCGAGCGAGAGAGAGATCACTTTTTTTGGCTCACTCTTTTCTTTTCCTAATTTTACAAGTTGCAAGTTACAAAAAACACAAGCAGTCTTTGATAACGGCCGGATTTTCTCCGAGTCCGATGACTCCGATCGGCGATCGCACGGGTATTACACACAATGTTAAACAGACCCGGGACCCGAGGTAATAGATTCGGACCCGACCCGGACCCGGCTGATGATTTAAAATATAGACCCGAACCCGTACGGGTCCCGGGTCGGGTCTGGGGTCGACGGGTCTCGGGTGCACTGTGAAGACCTCTAGTATGAGGTCAGCGTTGCACATGCGCCGGTGAGTCTCGTGAAAACTAACGTTTGTTAACAGGAACAAAGGAAGCAAGTTTTCTTAATTTAGCAAAGGAAAATCCTCTTGGCTTATATAAAAATCCTCCAACATTCTTTACAAATCCTCGTTTTGTACTTATAATAAGTGACCGTTGTTTTGTTTTAATCTCTCCGCTGCGTTTCCACGTGCGTTACTTCTGAGTGGCGCATTCACGCAAAGCTGACCTCATACGTCATTCCCCCGGAACTGCTTAGTTTACAACTGTGAGCGCAAGCTAGATTAAAGTAATTTTAACGTTTTGAATATGGATAATTTTCTTACTAACATGCATCAATTAGCTATAGAAGTCCTCTGAGTTCACCCACCAGAGCTGAAAGAAAATCATATACACCTAGGATGACTTCAGGGTGAGTAATTTATGGCTTAAGTTTCATTTTTGGCTGAACTAACACTTCAAAATATGTGCCATCGTGTCACGAACAGCAGATCACAGTCTCAGGATGACTGTGTTTTCTCCTTGCAGTCGAGGTGGTGGTGGAGTATGAGTATGAAGCCCTCCAAGAAGATGAGTTGACCCTCAGGCTCGGAGATGTGATCAAAAACGTGCGACGAATTGAGGAAGAGGGATGGATGGAAGGAGACCTCAACGGGAAACGAGGCCTTTTCCCGGACAACTTTGTAAAGGTAATTTCAGGATTTTTATTTTATTTTTTCATTTTTTTTAATGTAATTTGTAGTTGGAGTAGTTGTAGTTGGCCAAAAGAGTTAACAGAAAGGAAGTATTGCAATATTGCAAGTATTGCAATCTCATCTTCAGTTTGTGTACCTCTTAATTAGTGTTTTGAATTGTTCCTGAGGCCGCTTGAGAAAAACCACATTAAAGTCAGTTGTAATGGCAAATCTTGTCAAAGGCAGGAAATTATTGCTTTTGCTTCCTTTCGGAGATCCTTTAGTAGGGTGTGAGGGAATCTTCCACTCCCTTAACTGAACTTTGATCCTGGAAAAATTTGATAGTCAGCACTTGATAGTCAGGACAAGAACATGGAAATTGAGCAGGTAAGGAGCTCATTTTAGTTTGTCTGTCAGTCAGTTTGTAGCTAAATAAGATCTTGAGCTTGTTGTGTCTGGAAGACGTGTTACTGGTAATGTTATGTCTTTAGGTGGTTTTCTATTCATTCAGTTTCTCATAACGTGGCACTGGGTTTGATTTGCCTGTTTTACTGAATCACCAGACAGATCACACATAGCACAGGATTGAAAAGTTTCCTACAGGAAAACCATAGCCAGAAAAGTTATTTTTATATATTTATTTTTTCAGTTTTATTTTTGTGATTTTACACTTTAACCGAAGACATAAGTAATTTCATGTACTGGTTCAGACATGATTAGTATCGTTTTTACTAAGATAGGAGTGTCTTCTCTGCACATGTGAAGATCATGTGCTCTAGATGCATCACAAAACCCACTGAAATAAACCCTAGACATTTCTGTCTGTAAGAGTACTTTAGTATATAGTTTGTTTATTTCAGTTCAAGTTTATTTGCATAGCGCTTTTTGCGATACAAATTGTTGCAAAGCAACTTTACAGAAAATTAAGTGTCTACAATAGTAGCAGCTTATCAGTTCATTGTCAGTTTATTTGTGTTTATATTTTAAGAAAACCAGGAGCTTTAAAAGGTTAGGAAATCTGACCTCAAATTAGTTATTAAGCGGGGAGTTTCAAAAAGGAATTTCTTTGTCAGCTTTTCATTCAGGAAGTTTGGAGCGGATGTAGACTCTGGCATTCTCCATTCTGCACCGGGGCTGCCAGGAAAAAAAGAGCACTACTCCACATGCCTTTCTCTCAAACCCAAATCCTGTCTATGCAGTCTAGGCAGTGCTTTGAAAATGCTACGGTACTTTGATGTATTACATAGCACTGAATCATCACCATAGGATTAAAGTGTACTTCAAATAATGTCATGTTATCAACCAAAAACAACATAGTAGCATGTTCCAAAAAAACCATGGTAGTTTTTTGGTCGGATGAGATTAATGTAGACTAAATAAAGCAAATGCAAAGTGTTCTGAGATTTGCATAGCAAATGCAGTTTAAGTCATTTAATTTAGTTGTTGTTGTTTATATTATTTTAAGTTGATTAATGTATATTGTGCCACTAGGTTCACTAAATGGAATTGCATGAATAATTTAAACAATTCATATTTTAAACAAATTTTTCCATTAAATTGATTTAAAGTTTAAATAAATGATTGCATGATTTATTTATAATTAATTTATTAACCTTTGAATTCCTGTTTATTCTAATTTTAAGTATCAGATTTAGATTTCACCATACAATCACTGCACATACAGTACTTTAAATAATTTCAAGTGTCTGGGGTAAAACACCCCATTTATTGTTTTTTTACTGACATGTTTATTGGTAATTTATATGGAGAAATTTTATTTAAAACCCACTTGAAATTGTAAAATAAATTTAATTCAACTTCATTACGTTCTAATTGATACCTTACGTAAAGTTCAAGAAATTAAAACGATTCTTAATTAATTGCTGAATTGATCCCTACATTGGTGTAATACATGTAATAAATGAATCTTTTTTCTTGTTCATAGCATTGAGTGTTATACTTCAGACCCTTTAATGTCCAATTGCTTCATAGAACAAAGCATAGTAGAGATAGCATTCATTGAAAAAGAGAGGCACAGAGCAAGTTTCAACTAGTTGAGTCTCAGGGTGTATGAGAACAGCTGTTGAAGTTGCTGGAGTTTTTATCACTCTTTCGTTTCTCTTCTCTTTCTCTTCCCACCTTTTTCTGAATGTGTGAGGGAGGCTCTGGTGTTGGTGAATTTACATGTGTTTGGAAACTGTGAAAGTAGGTGCTAGTTGGTGGTTTCTCTGGAGTTTTACAAGATGTGAGTATGAAGAATGTAAATGTAGAATGTTTACAACATGGATTTCATGCATTCATGGTAAAATAAACGAAAACGTACAGTTGCTGTTTGGTTTGTAGATGTTGAATTCTCTCAGACATTTCCATTGTTCATGTTTACATGACAGCCTTTTCAGACAAAAATGGGAAACTTTTTATGAGTTTTGCCTGTTCGTTTGCACGACAAAACGTTTGGGGAATGAAAAATATCTTTTAAAACAGGTTTCAAAAAAAAAAAAAAAATGCCACGTTAACATTTCCGTGTAAATACCCAATATGGGAGTTTTTGAAAACTGAGATGTCTGTGCGTAGTTAGGTAGTTATGTTAGGCATGTATGTATGTATGTTAGGTACAGTATGTAGACATGCACAGTACGTGTCGATTTCAAAGGCAAGCGCAAACAAACATGCACAACAATGGTGTACTATATGGTAACTTACTGTTGTTGCTGCTCAAGAGTTTGCTAACGCTTCTTCAGCAAAATGTGGATTTACTTCACCAATATTATAACAAACAACGGAGACGCAACATATACAACACATAATCGTCACTTCCCTACAGGTGCTGTTTTAGGGGTGCTCCGATCACGATCGGCCGATCGTTATGCGCATCTCGTCAGTAAAGCCGGTTCTCTAATCAGCGGTTAATTCCATCAGGTGCGTGATTTCACATAGAGCAGCTGTTACTACACAGAGCCGTTGTTAATAGAGAAGATGCGCAAATCCACTTCATTTTCAGCGTTTTTTGGTGCATCATCTCAGTTAACAACGGCTCTGTGTAGGAACAGCTCCTCTATGTGAAATCAGGCACCTGATGGAATTAACAGCTGATTAGAGAACCGGCTTTACTGACGAGATGCGCATTAACGATCGGCCGATCGGAGCACCTCTATGCTGTTTACTAACAAGGTTACAGTGCCAACTACTGGCCTAGCATACATAATACAGCGTTTTTGGCCGTTTTCGTGGACACATGTAATCGCAAATCTTTTGAAAACATCACCGTGTATACGTGAAACTTTTTCGGTTTTGACTACATCGCTGTCGTGTAAACTTCGCTGTCGTGCCTTAAATTCTGATTTATTCATTGTATTACTGAAAATATTTATTTGTCAAACAGATTTTGCTAAATAATTGACACCACACTATTTATACCATACTATATGTTTCAAATAAACTGTTAAAATAATTAAATAATGATGTATTACCTTTCATTTGTACAGTGTTTCGTCAACTGGATTTTCCAAAAATAGGCGGAGTCATATTATCATTTTATATATAAAGCATTTTTATTTAAATTTCCAGTAAAAAAAAAATATTTGTGTCTGTGGTATAAAATTACTCCTAACATGATGTATGAATTGCCATACTGCTATTATATGTGATATTATATTTGCAATTTCTTTTTTTTTTTTTATCAAGGAGGTGAAAAAAGATGATCCAAAGTCCAAAGAGGAGTCAAAGGAGGCTAAAGAAAAGGAAGTGAAAATCGAGAATCCGATTCAGCGGCGAGCATCAGGGAATGTGGCGAGCCTGGTACAGAGGATCAGTACCTATGGCATCCCGGCAGGAGGAATTGGCTTGCCTCCCCAATCTCATCCCCGTGCCTCAAAAAAGAGTGTGTCTTTTTTTCATTTCAAATTCTAACAGCTTTTATCTCTTCTTTAACATTGTTTTGTTTAGAATCGCACACATACAATTTCACGACTACCTGACAGACCACACATCTGTCTCTGTGACAGCCCAAGATTCATTAACGACGATAAAAAAAAATAGTAGTCATGAAGGAGCCCACGTTTTTTAGCCACTGTGGAAAAAGTAGCCAATCAGAAATGCGTTCTACCCGTAAATCATTTTGCGCGTTTGAGTTTGCTGACATCAAGTTTACTGACATGTCTTTGGATGAAGGCCATGCGGTCAATAGATTGTGGTGGTTCAATTTAGTCTAGTGGAAATACGCATCATTGGTATCCATAGTACAGCATATGGTAAAATCATTTAGTGTTCTGGTGAGAGTTTAGCACAAGAAGCAGATATAGCAGATGACCACTTTGGCCTGTAGTGGGCAGCAGTAGCTTTCTTATTTGCTCATAAAGCTGCTTTCTTTTCCTCTGTCTTGATTCTTGAGTGTATGGCTGTCTCAGATTTTAGAGGAAGTCCACTTGATCCTCTCCAGCTGTATAGGAACATTGTCACAGAACACACAGCAACCGTGATGCCGTCCAACATTCAAGGTTTCTGCTGAACAAATCATCTACAACAGTGATAGCAGTGGAATGTGGTTACTCTCTTCCTCTGTGCTCCTGTGCAGGTTAATAGCATTGTACCCTTGAGGAAATAACGTATTTTTTGGTTTAGCTTCTGCTCAGTGCAGCTTTCATTTCAAGCTTTTTTTCATTTCTGACATTTCTCACAGTCCACAAGCTGTAGAAGATTTAACAGTGGGGAAGATTTCTCAGTTGAGTTTTTGAGGGACGTGTAACAGGTCTTAATTTGGCACGTATGTGGAGCAAACAAAGCAAACTTTTCTCTTTAAAGGGTACGTGAATCATCTCAAGGTCAGGGTGTGGTGTTTGTGTGTGAGAGTGTGTGTGCATCTAAGTTTAATAAAGACTCTTCCTGATTGTGTAGTCTTTACTCGCTGAGCCCTCTTCAGGTAGCTGGAGGAATTGTTCCCCTTGCGTACTGGCATTATTGGTTAAGCGTGTCAGGCCAGTTCCAGAGTGACTTGTTGTGTTTTCATTACAGAGCTCAAGAAGCGTCAGTGCAAAGTCCTGTTTGATTATCTGCCTCTGAATGAAGACGAGCTGGAACTGAAGGTTGGAGATATCATTGACATCACGGAGGAGGTCTGTTGCTTCTGTCTTTTGTATTTAATGTAACTGAATGTTTTGAAATTGTGCTGAATATAATAGTTCTCTATTTAAAGGGTTATAAATATTCTTTAATAGGGTTTATGCACGCTGCAGTGTGATATATGATGATAAAGTGGTGAGATGTTCTTTTTTTTTTATTCCATTTCATGCAAAATGAGGAGTTTCTTTGTAATTTTTAGTTTGTGACTTTATCAGATCTGTGGTTCTCCAATGGTAGGTTTTGGCCCCAAAATATAAATGGCAATATAAAATGCATTGTGAATAGTTAGTAAATATATAAAATACAATAAATAGGCATACATAGGCTAAATGCTTCACGTGCTTCACCAAATGCTTTGTTGGTTGTGTATGTCTAAGACAGTGTGTCTGATCAATCTCTGTGGAATTGTGGTGCAGATCTGTCTAATCAAAATACAAGAGACATTAAAAAAAAAAAATTATATAAAAGTATATATTTTAAGCCTTTTTTTAGGGAAGTATTGTAGGGCAATGTATGCCTTAAACAATTTTGCTACTGTGTTGGTTTGGCACTTGGTGCCCAGTGTACAATCTGTGTCCTGAAGTGAAACCAGTTGAAACCCACTGTCTTTGAAAATGAGTGTTTGACCGGACAGTTCCTGTATTAGTGCTGACTGTAGGTGTTTTTTAGGTTGAGGAGGGCTGGTGGAGCGGAAGCATGAATGGGAAGTCTGGACTCTTTCCTTCCAACTTTGTCAAAGAAATAGAATCAACTGAAGACACCGAGACGAGCGATGTAACAGAAGAGCCAGGTACTTCTCAGCTCACCCTGTCATGTATCTACAGAGAGGGCATGTCCTTACAAGAAAACACTCAACAGACACTTTTTGTTTTGTACGTTTAAGGGTGTGTGTGCGGTATTTTTTTGGTGTTAGACCTAATCCTGGCATCTGCAGTTGACAACTTTTTAGTTTGTTTGTTTTCTGAGGAATTATACCATCTGAAGCAGTCAGAGTTTGAATATAATTCCATAAAGCCACCAAGTGTACTCCCCTGTACAAAAGTTTGGAGTCAGAAAAAAAAAAAAAACTATATAATAATAATACTTTTACTGAGATGAAGAATTTACAATGTTATTCTTTTTCAAATAAATGCTGTTCTTTCGAACTTTCTATTCACCAAAGTATCCCGAAAAGAGGTATCGCAGTTTCCGTGAAAATATTAATCATCACAACTGTATACAACATTGCTAATAATAAGAAATGTTTTGTGAGCATCAAATCAACATACTTGGCTGCTGAGAACTCTGCTTCGCCATCTCAGGAATAAAATATATTATAAAACAATTATTTTAAATTGTAATAATATTTCACAATGTTATTGTTATACTTCATTTTGGATCAAACTTTCAAAAACATTCCAAAATATGGATCACTTATATGATAACTTTTGTAGTGCTTTTGTGTTTGTGAATTCATCCTCATCTTCATTTGTTATTTGAATAATGTTTACACAGTTTATTTTCCATATTACTTTTTTGCAAGCAAAACTTTGTTATGCTTGTTGTGGAGGTACTCTTACAGTGGCGTGTGTTCACAGATGGCATAGATGGAGCGACTAGCCCCACGTCCCCTTACCAAGGCAACGGGGTCATGGCCCAACCGAAGAAGATTAAAGGTGTCGGATTTGGCAACATATTCAGAGAGGGATCTGTAAAACTCAGAGCCTCTCAAAGAACACCACCTGAAAATGAGGAAAAGAAAGAAAAAGTAAGTGTTGTTCTGCGCCAGACAATGTCTTATTTGCCTTCCCTCTCTTCCTGTTTACTGCAGGACCAGTATCCATCCCAGTAACTGCAGCAAACACTTCAGATTAAACGGAAAACTTTTAGTATTGTGATTGACACATTCAAAATGATTACATTAAAAGTGCCTGTGTGTGCCTGTAGTTAAATGTGCAAGATATGCCAGTACTGATGAAGTAGGACCTCTACCCCAAACCAGTTTAGCACATGATAGAGACATATAAGATTATATAATCGTCTTGGCATGTATGAAAATCAGTGTGGCCCATTCCCATGAGCAGTGGAGCGTTGAAGGGTAATTATATGTCTAACTGCTCTACAAGTTTTGCCAGTGATTGCTCAAGACCTTACCGTATAGGCAGAAAGTCTCTTGGTGAGACCTTCCTTTTTAGGAAATGTGTCTCTATTTTTGGACTTTTATGTAGTGGCTGTTTTTGAAGCGTTTTGGTATGAACTACTTCTCTTATTGTCATTTGTGCTTTGTACAGCTCCAACCGAGAGCAGAATATCCCCGTCTGTGCTTTTGTTAAATCTGCAGACAGCTGGATATGGTGATAGAATTTTCGCATAATTCCAAATAAATAGATCACGACCCACAAATAAATCTAAAGAGATGAGCCAAAATGAAACCAAAGATAAATCTTAGACTTTTACAAATAAATAAAAAAAAATAGATTTTTGAAATAATAAACTATGTCACAAACACAACTTTTCCCAGCATTCATTTGTGAATCGCATCCTGTACTATACCCACCGTCTGCTCAAGCCAATCAGATAACAGCCGCATTTCGCTGAACAATCATTGCACGTTCTCCCTATAGCTGATAACATTTGGCTTTACAATTAGGGAAGTAGCAGATTTATTTAGGGTATGCATTGTATGGACACTTGCATCCTAGATCAATTAAACAGCTTGGCTGAAAAACTGGGAAACTCTGTTGTGTTACTGCAGTTTAACCTATTACACAAACCTGCATGTTTATCATGGGGTGAAATCCAGTTATTTATTATTTATTGACACTTCTTTTTTTCATATTTCGAATGTTTGAAGGTAAAATATAATACTGTGTTTGACTTGATACACAGTCTAATGGTTTAGCGAAATCCAACTTAAACATCTTTTACCGTACCAATTTTTATGGGCCTTATATTTCCTATTTGAGCCAATGCAGATGAATGAATTTATTTCAGGATGAGATTGGAAAGCATGATGTGATTGGCTATATAGAGAACATGTGACGATTGGTCAGCGCATTTGTAATAAACGCAGCGATCCACAAATGCACAGAAAGCCATTCACAAATGTACAGGGAGCAATCCACAAATGCATGCAGTGATCTACAAATACATAGGACGCAATTCACAAATGAATGGCAAGCAAAAAAATTGACAACAAATATTTGTCAATATTATTATTTTTATTATTTATATTTTTTACTACTTAACTTTTTATGTATTTGTGCTTTTATGTAAAGTTTTCTTCATAATGTCATGTTTTGTTTTGTTTTTCACATCCATATATAAATATCTATAATTGAATAATAATGATTATTGGGGCTTGATTAAAATCAACTCCATCCTACATTTCCCCCTTAATTTTTTTAACTTAGTAGTACACTACCTTTTAAAAAAATAAGGGATTTTAAATGTTTTGAAGAACTCCCTAACTCTCACCTATGCTGAATTTGTTTGATCAAAAAATGCAGTAAAAACAGTGATATTGCAATTTTTTACATTTATTTTTTATATAATTTATTCCTGTGATGGCCAAGCTAAACAGTCATTTCAACAGTTATTACTCCAGTCACATGATCTTTCAGAAATCAATTTAATATGATGATTTGGTGCTCAAGAAACATTTTTATGATCAATACTGATCATATTTATTTTGTATTCTGCATCTATTTGAAATGGATGTATTTTGTAATCTTTAAATGTCTCTACTGCAAGTTTTGATTAATGCGTCCTTGCTGGATAAAATTATTCATTTCTTAAAAAGAAAAAACACTTTACATGATAGTGTACATTGTATTTTAGTTGTTAAAGTGGCCACACATACAGACACACACACACAAAAAGTAATTTGGCTCTATTTACAGCATTAATGCATTTAACCAAAACTTCCTCTCTCCCTTTTTTTGTCACATTTTCCATCCCCTTATGTCATTCTGATCAGTTGAATCATCCACTGCATTTCATTTCAAGAGCTTAGACATTATTTACAACATCTTGTAATGTGACATTCAAATGATTTACTAAATAATTATAGGTTTCTTACTCCATTTTGGATTTGAAAAAGTCTACCTTTAGCATGCTCTCCCATTGACACTTTACGTATATAACAATGGTTATTGTTTACCCAGCATTCCTTTCACTCAGGTGTGGCTGACCTGTCTCCGAGTCTGTACCTTTCAGTGTGCAAATGCATGTGTTTGTGTGGCTGCTGTGTCAGTAAATCCATTTGTGATTCTGCTTCATTTTAGCCAATCCCATCATTACCATCTGCCACAAAAACCACCTCTTTGAGCACTCCTGAACCCCCTAAGGGAGAAAAAGAAGCAGAGAGCAAAGGAAAAGGTGAGTTCATGGGAAGGTTGACATAAAGCTGTATGTGATATCCAAAGTAATGACAGGAGATTTATGGAAATGCACCACACATGAACGACTGATAACCGACTGCAGTGATTCTGGCTGACTGACATGAGTTTTCCTCCACCTGTTCATTAGCTAAACCCAAATTATAGATTAGTATTTCTTTCTGATAGTATTGAAAGTGCACTTACGGCATGTGCTTCTCATTGATACATCCTCGTTTTTTATTGTCTCTCTACAGTAAAAGAATACTGTAAGGCCACATTCCACTATGAAGCAACTAACCAAGATGAGCTGGATTTAAAGGCGGGTGACATCATCCACATACTGAGCAAGGTACGGAACAAGCTAAGCAAATGTTTACCCAGCCACTGAGATCTCGAAATAAACCACACGTATTCAGGAAGCATTTTAAGACAGAGCATCCACATCAGGAATATGAAGCACATCAATTATTTTGTAATTATTTAAATTATGTAGAAATAAGGTAAAAGCATAGCATAATCTCTAAATAGCCTCTAAAAACACTCATTGATGCAAACTAGCTGGAGTTGGTCAACATTTTTGCTAATTATGCCAGAGAGGTACAGGTATTTATACATTATAAATATATAAATATGAAGAATATTGACATTTGATGCATGGGTTAAATCACTCTTGTTAATGGTTTAAAGGAAAAAAAATCAGGCGAAGATGAAATTTGTCTTCATTTACAAAAACCTGTAGGACTTTTAATGCAATTGTTGCTAGTACAGAACTCTCAGATGAGGATTCTGATGTAGCGATCTGAAATGAAGAGAGGGTTTTTTTTTTTGTGGATTATTTACTGTGTGCGTTTGATGCTGTCTGCAGATACATTGACAATTTATGAAACTGCAGCTGTTGTATTATATATCATACCAGTGTTCTGTTAGGAACCTAAGGATGTGTTTGTTTTAAGACACATGGAGACGGTTTTCCCATAGTCAGCTGATGTTTGTCAAAGGCCTTGAGCAGGAAGCAGATCAAAGTTAGAAATGACCACCATCTAGTGGCAAGGGACATGTCTGCATTTCCCATTCATAATAATTTGAATTTAAGCTTTTAAGGTATATATTTATGAAATGAGCCATTTGTATGCTTGAGGGTTTGATGGTTTTGATATTTTAGGACACAGGAGAGCCAGGCTGGTGGAGAGGAGAGATCAACGGCCGAGAGGGAGTTTTCCCAGAGAACTTTGTAGCTCCGCTTCCTGAGACAGGCAAAGAGGTACATTTATATTTATTAATGCTGCTTTTTATGTCTACCTTGAGAGTGTGCATTTTTTGGAAAGGAAATAAAATCACACACACACACACACACAAAAAAAAAAATCTGACTGTACTTTGGAAAGTTATTATTCTCAAAATTACTTCTCAGTTGTGGTAAGTAAATACGTACTAAACCGTAATCTTTAATCAAAAGTGTTTTTTTTTCCCTTCTATGCAGACACTCCCATCCAAAGGCTTCGTTAAAGCTTCTCCTAAACCGGAACCAGAGGAGGTAGGCAATTCTTAACCTCTTGTTACACAATTAATTCTTGGAGTACACTTCATATTTAGAGAGATGTTGGGGATTTGATCTTGAAAGAAGCGTTTTAATCAATAGTAGCCACTTATCATCACCATATGTTTCATAAACATGGCTTTATTCTTGCTTTAACCTGAGGATGCATGTTTAACTACATTTTGGCAAACTCTGCAACAACAGGCCATTTTTATCGTGAAATCATACTATTTGTTCAGAGCACCAGCTACCATGAACAAACAGAGGGTTTGTGTGGGCAAAAATTATGCTCTGCAACATCCATTTTCCAGAAAAATTCTGTGAAGCCACATACCCCTCCACCGAATGAGGTCATGGGTTGATATGCTCAAGGCATAAGTGACTTTCTTTCTTTCTTTCATCTTTTTTTAAACCTCTTCATTTTCAACCTCATTGCAATCATTGAATGATTGTATTTGTGATGCTACAGTTAAAATGGGATGACCTGAAGCTCATGTGATGGGTTGTGGAGGTCATCGAGCAGTTAATGAAAATGTGAAAGTGTTCATTCTTCCAAGGGACTCCAGGGAGCCCATGATCAATCCTTTATCCTATAAGCATCCGGTCAGGTGATGAGGCATTGATCTCTGTGTCAGGAGTGAAAGGGACGGAGGGCATTTACAGGCAGGCAATTTCTGTAGTGCATTATAATAGTGCATTCAAATACACAAGTATCCAAGATGTGATTAATAATAATAATGTATTTATATATGATCTATCTGTGTGTCTGTCTGTCTGTCTGTCTTGTTTAAACAGTCAATCTGTATTGTTTAGTTCTTAGAATATGACAGAACCCTTATATGATCATCTTAAATCAGCATGCATAATTGGTCATTCATAAGTGGTCATCCAGGAGTGAATGAATGACTCACACTTTACATGAAAGAAGTCATGCATGTGCATAAATTATATCAGTTGCATATGTTGATCTAGGCCTGTGCTACTGTTTGAACTCTTTCTCCTGCTGTGATTATTTGTGTTAAGTAAGGTGTTTTTTTCTTCTGATAATCTGTGCAGAGATTCATTAATATGTTAGTCATCAAATCCTTCAGAGCGGTCAAAAAGGTGGCCGGGGGATTTCCAGCCTCAGCAGTTTCATCTGTTTCAGTTCCTGTTCATTTTAATTTGACAAGATCTTTAGAAGCTTGTATTTTATGTTACTCAGCCTCTAGAGATCACGTGTGAGGTGTCATTATTCTGATTAAATAGCTGTGTCCCAAATGATGCACTATACACTATGCACTTATTCACTATGTACTTGTGCACTATGTACTCAATCATGTAGTGTATGAATTATATATGGTTATTTTGTCATTCATAATCAGAGTCTGGTAGCCACTCCTCCTTCGCTACGTAATTAAAGGTGTGACATTTGAGTGCATGAAGTGTCCAACATTACACACTTAATTTTCTCGGTTATTTAATTGCATCATCTGGGTGTTTAAAGTGCATTTTTTCTTTTTGTAATTTTCAGTGTGAACGCACTACTCCCAATATTTATACTACAAAACGTCATAGAATAGTGCAGAAGTACTCGATTTGGGACACATCTAATGTTATTTAATTTTTTCAAAATTTTGTAATTTATAATATTTAATCAGAATAACAATCTGAGAAAAAGGAGGAGTTCACATGATCAAAGTCACAAATTTGCTTACCATATTTTCCGGGACTATAAGTCACACTTTTTGGCTGGTTCTGCGACTTATAGTCAGGTGCGACTTATTTATCAAAATTAATTTGACATGAACCAAGAGAAATGAACCAATAGACAACATTACCGTCTCCAGCCACGAGAGGGCGCTCTATGCTGCTCAGTGCTCCTGTAGTCTACCACTTAGCAGCATAGAGCGCCCTTTCGTGGCTGTAGATGGTAATGTTTTCTCTTGGTTCTAAATAAATGCGACTTATAGTCCAGTGCGACTTATATGTTTTTTTCCTCGTCATGACGTATTTTTGGACTGATGCGACTTATACTCAGGTGCGACTTATAGTCCGAAAAATACGTTAACCTAGAAATAAGGCACATTTTTAAAGAAATGTTTTTCATGTCAACATATCATTTGTTTAACAGACCTAAAAGGTTTATTTCAAGGTTTAAATGATATTTTAAATGGCAGGTTTGTTTATTTGGTTTTGATGTTTCTCCACAGAAGCCAAAGAAGCCCCCACCACCATCTAAAACCCCAGGTATGATGTCACATTTTTAACATAGCATTAAACATCTCACTGTTTACATACATTTGATTACGTTACTTTACTCTTCTCTTTTCATTTTAAGCTGCTATGAGACCGCTGAGGTATAAAAGAGTCTGAAGTGTCATCATACTCATTCTGGCTGAGGTTATACTCAGTGCCACTCTCACAATCATATGTGACAAGAGCCACAAAAGGCCGTTGTTCACCCAGAAATGAAAATTGTCATCATTTCTTTTCTTTTTTTTTTTTTTTTTAACAAAGAAGACATTTTGAAGAATGTGGATTGCCAAACCATGTCAGGTCTCAGGGACCAGCAGCTGTTTGGGTGGCTGTTTGGTTAGATGACAACATTTTCATATTTTGGTGAAACAACCCTTTAAAGCTCATTGTCATCAAACATCTTTCACTTGTTTTTGCCTGCCAGCCACCATCAAGATTCAAAATATGCTAGTTGCTGTTCGATTATTAGCTACAGGCAGCTAGCATGATTTGACGGTCTTTAATAGTGGTACTTGAAGGGAACATGCCAATATGTCTACGTCAGTATGTGAGTGGATCATAACTGGAGCAAGATGGCATACTGATTTAAGATGCGTCCCCTGTGGTTTTCGGAAGAGCTTGCTGGTGAATGCTAAGATAAGAGGTGATGCCAGCTTATCTGGCATATTCAATTATTGTAATTGAAAGCAGATCCCTTGTCTGCCCACACATCAACAACAGCATATTGAAATTGATTTGGACACCTCTTTCATAGCTCTTCATCTATTTTTAGCCTAAGCTGCAGCAATGAAAATGTCTTCAGAATTGTATATTTGCTTGTATTTTATTTATAAAAGTGGGGTGGGGGGTATTTTAACTGACCACATAAACATTTTTTTATATGCAGCTGGAAAGTTATATTTTCCAGAATGTTTTTTTTTTTTCATTTAGTTTTAAAGAAGTTGTTTTATTTATTTTGTTTGGAAATAATTGTTTAATTTAATATTTATATATATATATATATATATATATATATATATATATATATATATATATATATATATATATATATATATATATATATATATATATATATATATATATACTTACAGCTGACTAGCATTAGTTTAGAAGGGCGGGGACAAAATCATATGATCTGCAACACAGATAATGCTGCTCAAGTCGTTTGTCCCTCACAGCTTTTTTCTGCAGAACATGCAAACAAAAAAAGCGGATGTTGTTATGCATCAAAGGGCACCGCGTCTTTCCAATTGCTTTTCAGAAGGCTTGCATAGAGGGTTGCAAAGATTCTGTCTGTCTCTCCAACCCACACAGGAAATGCAAGTCATTGACTGTATGTTTCCTATTCTCTTCAAACGTCTGTCTCAGAAGTCATATTGTTCTTTTATCTGCCGTGTCTAGAGCCGCTCTATCTTCAGCGTAGTACTTAAAAAAATCTAAATAAAATAAAAACATATTAACTCAGTCGTTATGCTTCGTTTCTCAGCCCTGAAACCAGAGGCCCCCAGTGTGGACAAGAAGCCCCCGCAGTCACGGCCTGAAGATAAAGGTAAGTGAGGGTTCACTGCCCAGTTCCTTTTATACCACAAAATCTTGTGTGCCAACTGTGGTGACACACAATGTCATGAAGAATGAAAAAGCAGAAAATGATGTGTAGTTATTCATATTGGTTATTATAACCAAATATCACGGTGATAATTTAATTGATTGTGTATTTGTTTTTATTCATTTGCTAAGCACTTTTTGGGAGTGAATCTTGCTTATTCAGGCATGCTTTCAATCAGGAACTGTTGTGATGCTGTCATTTCAGCTTTATACACAATCTTCCCTGCAAACAAGCACTGCGTCACAATGCATCTACATTGCTAAAGAGCAAGAGCCTGACATCACAACCTTCACGATGTAGACGGCCGCTTTAATGATTTAAAAAATTTAGTTATTTACAATTAGTCATTTAGCAGACGCTTTTGTCCAAAGAGACTAACAGATGAGGACAATGGAAGCAATCAAAATCAATGTATTTAAATAGATTTTATAATAACTAACTGGATTATTTAAAGTGTTTTTCTGTTAGAGATGATTATTGTTATTATTATCATTTTAAACTGTTCAAAAGTTTACGTCAGTATGACTTTTTTAAATGAAAATAATTTCAGCAGGGATGTATTCAGTTGATCTTAAGTGACAGTAAAGACATTTATAATGTTACACAAAATATATATATTTAAAAAAAATGCTGTTCATCTGAACTTTCCATTCATCAAAAAAATCCTTTAAAAGTGCATAGCTTGCACAGAAACATTAACTTTTTTCAACAGTGATAATAAAAATGTTTAAGCACCAAATGAATGTAATAGAATGATTTGTAAAGGATGATGTGACACTAAAGACTAAATTCAGCTCTACTATCGCAGGAATAAATATTATATAAAAAAAATATTAGAATAAAAAACTATAAATTGTTATATCCCAATGTTAACCCAATGCATAAGAGACATTAAATATCTTAACCACCCTAAACCTTTGAACAGCAGTTTTATAATAAAAGTCATACACACAAAATGCAATTTAAAGTTTACTTCAGCTGGCACTGATAGTGTTAAATAGCAGCTGATCTGCATAGTCTGAGCCATGTTGTTTTCAAAATTCATATTTTCATTATAATCTTTCATATATGATCAAAATGGACATTAGAATGGAATTTTTACTCATACTGAAAATTAATAATGGAAAATCGAGAGCTTATGACTTGCAATCAGATTGAAGCAGGAAGTGTGTATCGGTACTCAGCCTTATTTACAAAGTTAATATAGCTTAATATAGTTCATATACTAGTAGGTCAGTAAGGTCATCTGGTGTGTGGAAGTACTTCATATAAAATCATAAAATGTCATTCACTCTGAATAGTATCTGCTATTGTGTTTGCATCAAAGACTTCCTGACAATTATTTTCTCAAACGAATGTACCTCTTCTGGAACATATATCTGATCATCTCTGTGGTATCTGAAAGCAGGCCTTCATGTTTTTCAGATAGAAGTCTCTCTTATTTAGAGCAAGTGTCACAAATTGAACAGAGGACTTGCGATGTGAATGTCAGAAAGAGTGATTTATATGACAAAAACGTTGAATTGAGAAGATAGAAGCAGATCAGTGTGATGCAAACATCCTGCCAAAATCTCTCCTGACCTACTTTGAGTCACGTCACTGTGAACACTTTGAAAGTGAAAGTTCCCGATGTCATTTGGACCAGTTCAGAACATTTAGGTGCATTATGAGTAACTGCATTGGCTTCAAATTCTCACATCTTTCAACTGATTTCTGAAATTGTGGGCTAAGAGCTAATTGATAAATAATTGATAGCTATATGAATTCTTATAATCAGTTGAAGGAACTAAAAATTTTGATGTATTAACCTCATTAAAATGTCTTGCATCTAGATAATTAACTCTCAGAACCTTATAAGATAGTGTTGTGCAAAAATAGTTTGTCTTGCTATGTCTGGGTATTAAATCAAACATATATAAACACATATATTTGTCCTTTTTCTCTTTAAAGTTGTCAAGCCCTTGCCTGAGAAGCCCGCCAAACCTGCTGGCCCCATCGTGCCCCCGAAAAAACCTGTGCCTCCCAGCAAGGCACTTCTACGTCCTTCCATCCACACAAAACGACCTGACTTGCCTCTCATTCCATCACCATCACCAGCCGCCAAGCAAGTGTTGGTGTCACAAGCTTTATCTTAATACAGTTTGAGATTTCACAAGCACAACAAATTTGTAGCACACTTAAAATATTAGTTTTTTGTTTCAGTATTTCATATTCATTTGTAGACCTTTCTTTTTAAATCAAGCATTACAAATTATTAATAGGGCATATTTAATTAAAATAATGTATTTTTAATATATAAACCAAAAACAATATTATTATTTATATTTATACGTGTATTTTGGTAATGTATGCATAAAAATGTATTTTCCAGTATATCAGTATATTTCTCAGTTTGCCATATTGGATAAAGCATGGTAATGTTACTCAGAGCTTGTTGCAATGCATTATAATGTTTTATTTTTTTATTTTATTTTTTCTATGAAGAAGATGTATATGTGATAGTATACCATATATCTTTAATCAAATATTTTTTTTTTTTTTATGTATACTTTGATAGTGGACGTTGCAGGCAGTTGTTATAACTTTTCCTCATAAATCCCACAGGCAAAATGGAGAAGTTCCCCATATACGAACAAAGTCAGAGAGCGAACCTGTACCCATCAAGCCAAAAACTGTGGACAGCAGTGAGAAGAATTCAGAAACGGGTAAGTTGTTTCTACTGATATTGGTTTGTATTATTGACCATCATGTGGCAACAAAACCATAACAAAGTAGTTTAGGACTGTTTGCATGAAAAATAGACCCAGCTCACTCTGTTTACACATATAACAACAAAACATAAAAGAACAGGTGTGCCTCTTTTTTATTAATTATTATTTTAACTGAAACTCAGCTGCTACCCACCAGTTGATAAACACCAGCAGAGGCCATAATGTAAGTGTTTGGAATGGCTTTGGTTCTTGTTAGCTCAGTTTTTCTCAACTGGGTTTGGGTGTAAAAGAGCTGTGTTTGTGGATTAGCACCATGGATCCCTTGCTGGGAGCATGATTACTCTTCCTGTACAGAGGATGATGGGCCAGATCTGTAGAGCAGGTTAAAAATGTAAAAAACTAGCTGTGAAAGACTGGTCAATTATTTCTGTTCAGTTGCCTTGGGCGCCATCTTTCCGTTGTTGTTGTTTAGTGGATTTTTAAAGGATTTATTTAGAAGTCATTGGCAAGTTATTTTCGAAGATTTACCCTGTTTTGAATCCTTGAAATAAAACTGCTTAATTCTCACCAAACCCCTTAACCATTGATCTGAGAAATCTATTTTCGACTGTTAAAAGGTGTCAGCTTCTATGAATTATGAATCTTATTTTTGTGTGAATATTTTAAACATTTGATACACTATTATAACCACTGCAATGTAATTAAAATCTATTAAATTACCTGATAAGCGCAACTATCAGCTCAAGATTATTTTGATAAGTTCCAGTTAAGTCTAGCTGTTTGTATTCAATAAGTTTTTATGCATTACTTGTTAATACTGTGATAAAGACATGTTTAAATGCAGTTGCTCTTACAAGTATACTGGAAGATTCTTTACCTTGAAGGCACTGTGTTTTACTTGGAAAATGTCTACAATCTACTTTAAAGTACGAAATAGATGAACAGGAAACAATGGAAAAGAAGATTTCTGCAAAAAGGAAGCGTAATATTTAAATTGATCCTCTGTTTGTGGACACAAAAGCACCAAGATGTTGCTTCAGGCTGAAAGGCTGACAAAAGTAGCACGAAAGCTGCTATAAAAAGCATCTTTTTGAAAGGTTCTGAGCATGTCAGTGCAGCAGGGCTCTGGATTCTTTTTAGAAAATCATCCAGGCTCAAATATGAATTAATTGAGCTGAGATGGATCATGTTTGACTGTGTGACTGAAGGCTGTTCTTATGTGTGAACTGAATCTTTTGTGTCTTATTCCCGTAGTTAATCTCATGAGTTTTGACGATGTCTCCTCGGTCTCGGAGAAGTTGACCCACCCTACCACACAGCGACCAAAGATGCCTGGCAAAAGACCTCCTGGTCACAGAGGCCACTCCGTGAGTACAAGATGCACTTTTGCTTAGTTTTGCCTTGGGCAATTTAATTTAATTTAATGTAATACTAAACAAACTAATGAAAAAGTCATAGATAATAACATAAAAATGTAAAACATTAATTTAGCACATTCATTAAGTGACATCCTTCCACGTGGAGATAAAACATGTTGCACCAATATTCTGTACATTTTTCATTTCATTAAGAAAACTAATTAATTGTGTTCACCTTAAGAAAGCATAATAAGGACATCAAATTTGATAAAAAGTATATTCTGCGTATTGACATTCTCCGTATTGACCAGTCAGCATTTATAATTGCTAATAAAAAGAATTAAGAAAAGTTGAGAAATGTTGTGTTAGTACTTTTTTTGAGTTTACAAAATGTCATGGGTGAACTCTGAGATGTTTCCTTAAAGGGATAGTTCACCTTCAGCTGCTGGTCCCCATTGACTTGAATAGTGTTTTTTTTTTTCTCCATACTAAGGAATTCAGTGAAATATAGTCCTGCAGGATTGGTAAACTAGTACCTATTAAAACTCGTTGTGCTACCATAAGCACACTTTTTGTTTTATTACATCTATTTTAATTTATAAATAAAACATTTTTGGTAACAGTTTAGTATAGGGTGCAATTCAAACTAATAACTACTTGCTTATTAGCATGTCTATTATTAACATATTGGCTGATTATTAATGCTTATAAAGTACATATAATGCATGACATCCATAATCCTACCCAATACCCTAAACTTAACAACTACCTTATAAACTATTAATAAGCAGAAAATAAGGGGTTAATTGAGGCAAAAGTCATAGTTAATGGTTAGTTAATAGTGAGAATTGAACCCTAAAATAAAATGTGACCCATTTTTCTTATGATGTGAAGGATGGCATAATGGGGGTATCTGGCAGTTTTTTTTTTTCTGGATAAAAAAGGCTTTACAAATGAAGTCCCAGATAGGATGCGTTTCAAGTATAGTGCTATTCGTGCTTCTCTCTTCTCATGTTTTTGTAACATGCTCTGTAATGTCTTGCAGCCGAGCAATGAAATTGCTGAGAAAGCTGAGAAAATCGATAAGGTGGATGAAGTTGAAACTGCATCTTCCACGCCGAATTCGTTCAAGGTACTTCAAATATGTAGTGCACAATTCCAGTGGTGTACCTGAAAGCTCAAGTAGAACAACAGATATCTTACCAGAAAATGACTTTGGTAGAAGTTGAAGTCACCATTTAGAATACTACTTCAGTAAAAGTCATAAAGTATGTGTTATTTATTATACTTAAGTACAAAAAGTATATATATTTTTTTATCTTAAAAGTACTTTAGTATTGAAAATAAAAGTACAAGTACATGCAAAATGGAAAAGCAGCAAATATATATACAAATGTTCATACACAGCTTGAGTAACAACATTTTGTTCAGTTTTAACTCTTTTTATCCATTTTATATTTGGATAAGAATGAGAAGCACTTCATCTGTACTTAGTGTCTTTCATTCAAACATAAGAAATTTGTTTTTGAAATCTGCATCCGAAAAATCATTTAGGTGTATTAACAGTTTACGTATCTCAGAGGGGACATGGATGCATTTAACCTGCAGTTACAGATGGATAAATAATGTTTGTTTGTTTGTTACATAAAACGTTGAATACTGATATTTCAAATAACTTAAAACATGAACAAAGTAGTCGAAATGTAAAATTTACAACCACCAGTAGGGGGCAACAAGTGACTTTAAATGAGTGAGTCATTGAGATGCAACAGATTCATTCAAACAGCTGATTCATTCGGAAACAAAGCATTTGACTGTGTTAATGAGTGAATCACTGAATCATTTATTCAACTGATTCGTTCAAAAAGCTGTAAACACCATAAGTAAACACCATTGCTTAGAGACAAAGACATATATACTCTTTGATGCAAATCAGTGCTGTGATCTTTGTTCTGAACTATTTTGTCAATAACAAGTAATATTATGTCTAAAACATAAGTCACTCATTGCTTTACTGAACTTGTATAAAATATATTAAATGTGTTCTTGCTGATATTTGCAGAAGAACCTTTGTGTGATATAGATTAAGTTGACTATATTAAATTATATAAACATAAAAAGTCATACAGAAACATTTTTGCTGTCTGAAATTTAGAATTCCTTGAATTTTTAGTTTAAATAGACTAATAAATCATGTGCGTGATTTATACTTGATAATATCCGATCACGCATCATTACAACAACACTTAACATATTATGGAGATGTTGCTGTATCGCAACACCCCTGACTCAGCTTGAGTGGGAAATGAATCATTGACAGTTGTGCGCGCACTTGTTTGCACATGACCAAAGGTGTTTTAGGAGTCTAACTTGTGCTAGACCGCTGATTCATCAAACCTGCTTTCCTGGAGTCTGTGTTCTTCTGATTTCTTCTGCTCTTCTGAACAAATATGCTTTGGGGAAATGTATAGGAGTAAAAGTATAGATTTTCATTAGGAAATGTAGTGGAGTAAAAGTTGGCTGAAATATAAAAAGATCAAGTAAAGTACAGATACTCCCAAAAAATACTTAAGTACTGTAACGAAGTTAGACCACTGCACAATTCACACAAAGAAGAATGACATGGGCACATAAATAATGCATTTTGTTGTTGTTGTTGTTGTTGTTGTTGAACTCTTTAATGCAAGAATCTTACTGTATGTGCCATTCTGTAATTTCTGAACCAAGTAATTAGATAACCTGTGGCTCCTTGAAAATACATCCCATGAAATTATGTTTTCAAGGGTTTGTGAGATAAACAGCAACTCTGATATGATCTGGACTGAATGTCTGGCTCTCTTTTTAAATGAGGCTTCAGTTCTAAAGACTTATTTTAGTATTTAGTGTTCTTTATATTAAGCTTATGTGAAGTCGACTGAAAACATTTCCACACGGTCACTCTTTTTAGAAATAAAGAGAAGAAAGAGATTGATAATGCTCTATTGATTGTACAGTATCATCTGAATCATGTTTGAGTGTCTGGTAATTTTTTAAATTAAATTAGCATGTCATTATTTGGTTTATCACAATTTATTTATAAAATAATGTGGCTGTAGTTTGATGGATGATATTTTAGTTGTTATTGCTGCTTTTTAGATATGAAAGCTCAAAGAAGTCTCGTTAAAGCAGCAGCTTTCATGTTCAGCAGGGTGCACATAAAAAATACAATCTAAAAAGTACTGAAATAATTTATTTATCTAAAAAAAAATTACTACAAGTTTCTACTAAAGTTGGTAAAACAATGAACATTTGAACAAGAGGTGTTAATATAGTTAAAATTTTACAAATGATTTCAAGAAATCAAGCAGTTAAGTTAAGCTATGTATTTGCATGTGCATTGTATCCATATTTGATTTTATTATTAGCATTATTTAGCATCGGCATTATTTAGCATTAACATTATTTTATTCACTCTAAATATTGTCACACAAATCAACATATCTTTATTTGATGTTTATGTGGAAAATATATCATAGAGTGCTCTGCATTCAGAATGCACACTATAAGTGAATCACACTTTGGACAAATGAACTCAGACCACCTCTTTTGACTTTTTTCTTGTGTTTTATTAATATCTCACATTTTTAGCCTGAGAAATGTTTCATTTCATTACATTTAAGTGGAATGACTAATGTTCCTCTTAAGCAGAAGTTTTCAGCAATTACGATCATGACGTCAGTCTCTCAGCTGGAAACACCTTAGAGATTGGTTTGAGGTCAGTCTTGTAAATCAGGCTATTAGGGGACTAGTTTGGAAGTAGTTTATAAAAGTTAAGTGTATTTCCATACCCTTACAGTTGTACTGTTTGCGAAACACATGGCATTGAGTATTTTGTTGTTTTATACTAATTGATACACTGGATTTTGTTTTACTTGCAGACGTCTGTCTCATCACCCTTACCATCTTCGGTGCCTAAAACAGTTTCAGCAACCCATATCACCCCTGAGCCCAAACCAAAACCTGACAAGGAAGAGGAGAAAGGATCTGAACTGGAGGAAATGAAGACTCAGATAAAGGAGCTAGTGCTGTCTATAGAATTACTCAAGACAATACAATCGTAAGTGATAATGTTGCTTCATGCTGTTTGTTTTCTTGTATTCTGTACTGGTTGAGTTTTGTCTATAAATATATAATGCACAAAAGCTGTTAATTTGAAATATCATCGCATTTGTAGATGAAGTATTTAGAAATCACTTATGACATACAGGATGAGAACTTCTTTCATAACTTTGCAGGAGAGAGCTAAGTGAACTCCGAAAAGAGCTGGATGATGAACGACTCAAACGAGTGGCCCTGCAGGTAAAATGATCTTTAAATCAGAAGTTCTCTCTTCACGGCTTGTCAGAGTTTGTTAGTTTGATGTAAACGGATGTCATAGTGCTGTTTCTGTGGGCAGTGAAATGCAGGCGGGATACCTTGGCTTTGCTTCCACTCTCAGCTGGGTGAACACAAAGGGGTCTGACTCAGCTCGGAGTCTCCTGCTGAGCGTTTCTCACACTCACTGAACATAAAAATGAACAATACTTTACCTAAAGTCCACTAGCTTCTAGGAGATATTGCACACACAAAGCCTAAGGTATCAGTTGTGGTGATTGAGGTGATCTGGAAAACAACCTGAAACTCACCAAGCCTTCAAAAAAGACCAATTTTCTTTGCATTTGTAGATATATTTATAAACTTATATTCACTGATAAAACGTTTGCCTTGAGTTTTCTGTAAATTGCTTTTATCTCACATTAATGATGCCATTATTTAGAGATCAGCGCAGCCGATGGCCGATATATGATGCAGATTTTTTTGGATGATATGTTTGGCCAAATTTCTTTTTATTTTTTTTTCTTCATTCATCTCATAAAAGTGAATTTGAGCAAATTATTATAGTAATACCATAGACTGTATGAAAACATGGCATAGTGTACATGACGTCACACATAGGTTTACAAAACGCATTTTGAAAACCAAAAGTAGGCGGAGCGGCTGTCACCTTATTGTGTCACACCTGCATAATCGAAAATGGGCAAAAAGCAGTGAGCTGGTTGCTTAAACCACACCCACCTAGCTCGACGGCATTGTCAGTAGTGGCAATGCACCTGTCACTCAAGTGGCCACGCCTTTAATTATGCAGAACTTTAAGACTATATATAATTCACTTAATTACTACATTTCTGTACCTGAAAACTACTGTTAGACCTTATTTTATTTGTATCTTTGCTATATTGTATTTATGCTTGTAATGTGTGTATTTGTCCTTATGTTTTTATTTATTTAGATTTACTGGCTGTTCATTTGCCTTTAATCATGACTAAACTTTCTTAGTTAGGCTATAGTTTTTGCTGTGGAATTGAAGTAGTTAAAATGTGCTTTAAGTAATACATTGAAAGAAGAGTTACATTGATAAAAAAAAAATCGTGCTGAAATAAAATAGCTTTTGACTTTAATTGGTAGCATTTTCTAAACCACCAAACCCACACAGTTTGTGTAAAAAAAAAAAAAAAAAATCTGAATAGAATTTTAATATTTCTGTTATTTTTGAAAATTCAAAAATGTAGTTCTGAGAAACTGTAGATCAGTTTGTTTCTTCATTGGAACATATTTGGCATTACATCACTTGCTCACCAATGGATACTATGCAGTGAATGGGTGCCGTCAGAAGAGTCCAAACATCACAATAATCTAAAAGTAATCCACATAAACCCATCAGTCAACATCTGAATATAAAAGCTGTGTGTTTATAATAAACAGATCCATCAAGATGTTTTTAACTTGCTTCTGGCTAAAACACAAATCTGTCATCCATAATATTGCTTTCTCCAGTGGAACAAGTTGTCTCACCTGAATCAAGAGAGAAATATGCACAGATCAAGCAAAAAATTGTTCTAAACAAATATGTCTGTGATTTTGATATGATAGGACATGTATGTGACCCTGGACAACAAAACCAGTCTTATGTCGCTGGGGGATATTTTTAGCAATCGCCAAAAAGAAACATTGTATGGGTCAAAATTATCGATTGTACTTTTAATACCGAAAATCATTAGAATATTAAGTAAAGATCATGTTCAATGAAGATATTTTCTAAATTTCCTAACATAACTTTTGATTAGTAACATGCATTTGCAAGAACTTCATTTGGACAATTTTAAAGGTATTTAGATTTTATGCACCATCAGATTCCAGATTTTCAATTAGTTGTATCTCGGCCAATACTGTCTGATCCTAACAAATCATACATCAATGGAAATCTTATTTATTCAGCGTTCAGATGATGTATAAATCTCAATTTATCAAAGAAATTGACACTTAAGACTGGTTTTGTGGACCAGGGTCACATAAGGTATTTTGGGCAGGAGTGACTGTTTAAAGTTAAAACGTACGAACATCCTGCTTTTTACTGCACGAGACGTTAATTGATGGGCTGGAGTCATGTGGATCACTTGTGGATCACTTGTGGATTCTTGTGATTTTTTTGTTTGGACTCTCATTCTGACGGCACCCATTCACTGAAGAGAATGAGCTTATTTCTCCAAATCTGTTCTGATGAAGAAACAAACTCTTCATCTTGAGTAAATATTCGATTAAATTACATTTTTGGGTGAACTATTCCATTTAAAACAGGTTAATAGTGCTTACAAAATATTTATTAAAAAAAAAAAAATGCACTATGTGAAGAAAAATGTGTCTGCTTGTTTCCAGATGGAGATAGAAAAACTGAAGAAGATTGTACAATCAACATGAAATCAGGCATCCTGAACTGAACTGATGGCTCCGCTGATGTATCACGAGTGGAAAGCGACCTTCAGATGAAGCGTCGGATATCGTTCATGTCATCTTTACACTCACTGACTTGCTCCACAAATTGTAAGATTCAAATATTTGCACATGATGAGGTTTTTTTTCTAGGTTTAGAAAAGTGTAATTATGTATGTATATGTTTGGTGTCCTTTTTTTTTTTTTTTTTTGCCAACAAAAATGATTGAAGCCTTACTTTACTACTGTGCTGGATATGCAGTCTGTGCACTTACTGAGAAGTGCAGTGGATTATGCATTCAAAACTACTGAGTCTGTATAAATGTTGGATTATGTTATTTCTTTGCTTTTTTATGACATGGGTTAGTTTTAAAAAAAACTTATGATCTCAGCAATATTCTGTCTATATTAGCCTCTCTAGATGATTATCAAATGTATGGCATACTATTGTTTCCATAGGGATGATGTATTCTGTTTGTTTATTTGTTTGTTTATTTGTTTGTTCGAAAGGGAGAATGTTTATTTTTTGTTTTTCTCTAACATTCCTATCCAGGGTAACACTATTGTGCCTGTTAAGATTTTTACAAGTGTTAATACTGGGAGATCTCATACTATATAAATATAAATATATACATACAAACATACACAAACACACACATATATATAATATATGTTTGTGTGTTTATGTGTGTATATACTTAGATCTACAGCATGATATATTTTTATTGTCTACTGATTGTGACATCATAAAGAAAATGTACTGGGTTTTTGTATCTGTGTCTGGTTTAAAACATTCAGACTTCAGCAAGCAGTGTAATTTCCCCATATGAATGGCAAGAAATCCATTTTGCAATTTAAGCTGCAGTTCAATAGCACATATTGCCAGTGGTTTTGATCTGCTGTTCCACCCCCTTGAACGTATAACAGTGAAACATGGAAATTGGAAAGATTTTTTTTGTTTTTTGGCACAAGCCTTTCTGAAAATGCTTTCTACTTGACTGGTGGGCTAGTTGAAACAGCTGGCATGATCTAATACAGGTGTTAAACCACAGTCAAACATGGGAGCTTGTTTAAAAAAAATAAAACAATACTCTGTCTTTTAACATCAACCAGAAATAATGTATCCACACCGGCTGTGCTGTAGAAGTACTGCTGACCAAAATGGATCTTTTATCAATTGGTTCTGATCCTAGAAACATGCAGTAAATTAAGCACTTTCAGGTACAATGAAAAGTGCCCATTCCTCAGGCCTCTTAAACTAAAAATACATTTTTAATGCATTCCTGATCAGGGATTGTATGTTTGTCTCTGTGTGAGATTGAGGTTGCTGAAGCGGAAGGATGACAGGTTGATCCCTAAAGCAATAAACAGACATCCCTTTTTTGGTTTCCATTTTTCCATTGGTTCTCCCATTTTTCATTGTCGGAAGAATTTGTTCATGTTTTGTTTTGTTGCAACAGCTTTAAAGGATCTCTCATGAAAGTACATAGGAAAGAAATTATTCATCTCTGTCATCTGAAATTTGGTAGAACACATTCCATTTTATTGTTTTAAGATCTGTTGTGCGCATTCAGCATTTATCAAAATGATCTTGTTTACATGATTAACACCCCCCAAACTAAATAAATGTCATGTTTATTTACAGAGATTGTTCTGGTCTCTGTAATTTTTAAGGTGTTCTGAATTTTCATATTTTAGTTCGATCAGAGAGCAAGGACATTTTGAGATATCACAATTATGTACTTAAAGGGTTAGTTCACCCAATAATCAAGATTATGTCATTAATAACTCACCCTCATGTCGTTCCAAACCCGAGAACTCCGTTTATCATTGGAACATAGTTTAAGATATTTTAGATTTAGTCCGAGAGCTTTCTGTCCCTCCATTGAAACTGTGTGTACGGTATACTGTCCATGTTCAGAAAGGTAAGAAAAACATCATCAAAGTAGTCCATGTGACATCAGAGGGTCAGTTAGAATTTTTTGAAGCATCGAAAATACATTTTGGCCAAAAATAGCAAAAACTATGACTTTATTCAGCATTGTCTTCTCTTCCGGGTCTGTTGTGAGAGAGAATTGAAAACAAAGCCGTTTGTGATATCCGGTTCGCGAACAAATCATTCAATGTGACCGGGTCTTCTTGAAACAGTTCACCAAATCGAACTGAATCATTTGAAACCGTTTGCGTTTCCAATATGCATTAATCCACAAATGACTTAAGCTGTTAACTTTTTTAATGTGGCTAACACTCCCTTTGAGTTAAAAACAAACCAATATCCCGGAGTAATTCATGTACTCAAACAGTACACCGACTGAACTGAAGATGAACACCGAGCCAAGCCAGATAATGAACAAAAGATTGACTCGTTCTCGAGGTCTCACAGGTTTGGAACAACATGAGGGTAAGTTATTAATGACATAATTTTGATTATTGGGTGAACTAACCCTTTAAATGGGTCACAAAGAACAGGAAACTAATGGAAACCGCAGAGCTGGATTCAGCCCAGATCTGGACAGAGAGACATGCTTCAAAAACACTCACATTTTCATCTGCCGAGCTGATCAGAGCCAGTTTACATTCATTAACGGTTGGTCTCTGCAGCCCCTGAGAGAGCATGCCTATGAGCATGGCCTACCAGACTATGCTCCGTTCTGTTTTTGACCACGGATACATGCAGTCCATCACTGATCTTATATAACAAAGCCAAGCAGATATCAGGATTAAGACAAGTCACCTTTATTTATATATAGTGCAATTTCTAAAAATGCATAAACCGTTATTATTCAGTTGAAGTTGATTGTTGGTACAGAACCATGTATTAACACTAAGCTGAGACTATATTTACATTTATTCATTTACCAGATGCTTTTATCCCAAGCAACTTACAATATATAATACAATATATGCAATATATTTATATAATACAATATTTTATATATATATATATATATATATATTATATATATATATATTATATATATATATATATATATAATAATAAAAACAGTAGGAATAAAAAGTGGAAAGGAAATTGAATAGATAGAGGGTTAATTGATTTATTATTATTATTATTATTATTATTAAAAGTAGCTAATAGAAAAAGAATGTTAATGTTAGAGGGTCAAGTTTTATAATAAATAAAATACAAGTACATAGAACAAATAGAATATTTGCATTTACTCTTAAACATGGCTGAATGAGGGAATTGTTTATTCGTGACATTCTGAAGGTAAATTTGGTCAATCTAAGGACACTATACAGATGCTGCATCCTCAGTAATGAACTGAATTAGATTTTGAGTGCTAATTGCTTGCTTACAAACGTAACCTTTCTTATTGATAATAATAATAATAATAATGCACAACTCGACCGCATAATTGCTTAATTTAGTAAATCAGCTGACATCTCATAAACTTGAGTGTTGACACTCTCATAGGGTTGTTTTGTGCTCTTTCCTTGAAAGCCCTTGAACCAAACCCGTGACTGTCAGTGGTGTCCATTAATTTGTGTGGTAATGTGCCCTTTTAAAATTCTTTTGTTGTGGCCATAACCATAACAATGGTTTCACTCGAGGCCTTTTTCATCTAAGGTGGTAATGCAAATCAGAATTCAAACTCTGCATAAATGGGAGTGGTTTCTGATAAACTCGGTATGGAGCAGTAAAAAAGTAAATATAAATAAATAAATAAATAAATAAATATAAAAAAATATATAAAAAGCCTCTTATGTTTGTAAAAACTGTGTTGATCTGATTGAAAATACAGTAAAATAAAAATATTGTAAAATATTATTTCAATTAAAAAAAAACTATTTTCTTTGAATATTCTTTAAATTGTAATTTACTTACATGATGGAAAATCTGAATTTTCAGCAGCCAACACTCCACTCTCACTGCTTTAGGATATCATGCTGCTTCCTTTGATTCAATTATTGGATTTTCAAAAGATTAATCTCAATCACAATTGTCAATCCATAACATTTTTTTATTAGTGCTGTCAATCTATTTTTTTTGTTAAATATTATTTGCACAATTTTCTGTAAATAATCATTCACACAAGCACTTGTCAACGCTGCCGTCTATTGACGTTGCAGTCCCCATTAGAATATTTTTGTCATATTCTGCATCCCAATGTGTGTACTTATACTACACCTTTAAAGTATGTACTCTTTTGGTGAAGACAAAGTACATCTTGTCACAGTCAACATCCTCTACAATGATATATAACACAGATGACATTAAATAAATATTCATGCCAGGTTAAATGTTCATTATTAGTAACTCAAACCTCTTAATTTAAACCTCTCTTCTTAACTGTCAGTCGTGCACATCTTTCCTTTTTTTATGTTTTTTATTCGTATCTGTAGTTCTAAACTGAATCCTTCACCAAAGAACAATGTATTATGGGCAATATTAGCCATTACAGTGTGCACAAATCCACACTTCAAAAATCTACCTGAAATAGTCGACCATCCGGGGACTTCTGGAGTGCTCTTTTCAACGTACTGTGCTTTGGGACACACTTGTTTTAATCTCACATACTATTTAAGATGGATAGTATGAACATTGGGTCCACATTATCTGTGGTCGCTTCAGGAACAGAATCCGATTGCCGGCTGATAGATAATTAAGGTAAGATTATATAATTATTAAATTCAAATTAAGAGTTTGACTTCTGGTGAGCTGCCATGAAATAAAAGGGATGATGGACATCTGCAATCATAACCAGGCTGCTCCAATCATTTGACAATGATGACTGTCTTGCTGTATATTATTCTTTATGTAAATGAAAATGCAGTGATTTATTCTAATGAAAACCCTTAATCAGCAGTCACTATGAGAAATTCTTACATTGTAACCTAATGTAATGTAACATGGCATATAGTTCAAAGCTGTAAATAAAACTGTATGTTTGAAAGACATTATTTGTGCCTGAAAGTTACCTGCATTTAAGTTTGAAATAATAGATTGTCCCTCTAGCTCTTTTTCATTAGGTATAGGTCACTTTAACTCCCTCACACTGCTCCGGGCCATTAGCTAGTGCAGGTTTTTCATCCACAGACTGGTTATCTTCAAGCACTCACAGGGTTAGTCAGATGAACTGCCATGGCACTTGACTATTCTGACCTTCACAATGATTGCACTGCATCTTCTTCATTTCTGTTCATCCTGTCTTTAAATAGTGGACTAAAACAAATCCATGGATAGAGATGCAGAGTAATCAATGCATTACCTTGACCTATGGCTGATTTCCCGAGTACGAATCTATGCTGGTCATCATGTCTGGTGATTTGAACAATAATCAGTGATTTGAAATGACTATTAAAATGAACATTTGATGGCACAGCAATCGCCAGTTACTATTTTATAATTAGATGGAAGGTACTATTTTCTCTAAATAGACTGTTGTACATTTATCTTATTCTTTGAATAGTTGTTTATGCTGTATTTTTCTTTTATGCAATTTGAGTTTCAGTTAATCAGTTAATTATTTTGGCGAGGACTTCTTATTACATGTATTTTAAATTGGTGGACGAGACTCATTTAAGTCCAAGGTCTTAGACCATTAATGTTTTATAATTTAATGCAATTTTTCTAATACAAAATTAGCTTATCAGCATATAATTAAGTGAAACATTTAATTGACAAAGTTATTTGTTTCATAATGACTTAGTGTTTGGTTTGTCCTTCTTTTTCTTTAATGGAAACAAGAACATCTGACTGTACACACGCGTTTGCATAACTTACTTCTTCACATTACAACATGATCTTTCTTTAAAAAATTTCAGTATTTAAAACAATTTCTGTTTATTTCCAGGTTTCAATGGAAAAAAGCTCCTTGATTTTCGGACTGATTTCCGACTTGTGGATGCCATTGCAAATAAATGTCTTTGAATGTGCTTCAGCTCCAGACAAGTTATTTTGGAAATTCATGGTTTACTAAATAATTTGTAATAGTCACAGAAGGTTCTTTGTTGAATAACATAGATTACCTTAGTAAATGGAATTATACTTACATAATACAGCTAAATGTGTCAGTTTTACAATTGACAATTTTCAGTACATATAAAATCATATTCCTATGTTCCTTTTGTGGAGATGAGAAAATGCTGCAGATGATATAATTTAGCCTGTATGTGGGCTGTCTTTAATCTGCCTTTTCATGTGTCATTGGCTACAGATATATCCAAATACTGTGTGTGTGTGTGTGTGTGTGTGTGTGTGTGTGTGTGTGTGTGTGTGTGTGTGTGTGTGTTTATGTGTGAGTATGTGTGCGTGCGTGCGTGCACGTGTGTGTGTGTGTGTGTGTGTGTGTGTGTGTGTGTGAATTTGCTAATGCATTTCTCTGATATGTTGCCAACACTTCAAGCTACTAGGTGCTAATGGATCTTGTTCCTCACACATAACTCTGTCCTCTGGCTCTGACATTTGCTCATAAGTTGAACCAAAATACAAATTACATTTTACTAACATACTTTTAAAACAATGTTGTATTATATCTGAAAATAAAATGTGATGCAAACCTATGATTTATTTGTTTATTTGTTTTGGTTTGTTTTTTTAGGGTTTTTCTGATTTATTATTATTATTGCTGTTTTCAGATTTGTAGAGTGATAAAAAGAAATCCAAAATCCCCTTTGTAAAAACCTTGTTCAAAATTAAACAATAGCCTGACTTTAATCTAATGTTCAGATTTCGTGTGTGCAAATTAGTGCATATTTAATTAGATAATGCCTTGTTTGAATATTTAAACATCACCTTTTAGAGAACTTGCAACACAAAACAAATGTATCCTTGTTAACTGTCACCCGGCCCCTCGGTGGGATTTACTTCACTATATTGCAATTAAATCCTAAACTAATCATGACAAACTATACAGTATATCGTTGGACAGGTCTAAGACTCCTAAACTGATATTTTACCTTTTTTGTAAAAAATTATGTGGGAAAAGTAATAGATTAATTTATGGCAAGAGTGCACATCGAAAAACCTACATCATAACAGGAGTTATGTCTTATGTCTCAGAAGTCTTCTTTGTTGCCTTTTTCTCACACTTTAGAAACAATCAGAAATTATATATCACTTGAAAACTTAAAATCTCAAAATTCATCTTTTGAAACCCATTTTAAATTTAAACATTGCATTACCAAGAAAAATGATACATCAAAATCACGTTACAAAATGTTTTCAGTCATGAATTATAAAAAATTATTAAGTTTGGATCATGTACTGTCTACGTTCAAAAATGTGAGTGACAGTTAAAATTGAACAAGAATGATGAAGCAAATGTATGCTTAGTTAATACAGTATAGAAGCTTGGGCTAGTTGTCACACATTTTACTCTGTTAGGTTTAATAATCATGCTACAAAAATGTTACTATACTTATCAGTGGCACTGATATTGATGGATGTTGATATCGGATGTTCAGGTATCAGTTGCAAATGTCTTTGTTTATCATGTTATCTCAGCTTTTCAATTGAATTGATGTGGCTAGCAAACAGTAAATACAGGAAATTCACAATTTCAATTTGAAAGGTGAAATATTAAGTGTCTAGTAATACACACACAATATATATATATATATATATATATATATATATATATATATATATATATATATATATATATATCAGTTGGTAAAATTGATTATTTTTGGCAGCACTAATGCAAATAAAACAAAGTAAAATGAAACAAGAAAATTTTTGCTCTTCTCCAGGTTTATAAATCTGACATTGTTATAAAACTATGTAGTTATTGAGTCCAGATGTGTCTTCTTCACAGACATTATGATCAATCTTTAAGACAAGGTTTTGTCAAGCCAGCACTGATGTTTGCCTTGGCATTTTAATTTCTGTGATTATTTTTTGTCATGTAATACTGGTTCCCTTATGAAACCTTCAGCCAAATATAATGCAAATTAACGTACAATATATATCATAGATTGCTGTAATTGATATGCATGTAAGCGAGAGACTGCCACAAACACTCGAGTCTGATTATTTTGATCTGAAGCACATGTACCGAAATAACAAAGCACTAGAGAAATCGTCTTAACCTACAGCTACTGAAGCAATTTACATAAAACGGCCATTATTACCATAATCCTATATGAAAATATACATTGCTTTTATTAACTATTATGGCATTCTTCTAGCCTTTTTTGTTGTTGTTCATGGGTTTATGGCTCTCGGTAGGCAAATAAAAATACTAATACTAATAATATACATTTATATTCATATTTTGTAATTTATAAAATATAAATCTCAATTAGGTAAACCTTCTCAGGCTCGTGCTTTGAAGAAAGAGCACGAGAGGTGTGAATAGGTTGTATATTCCAGTAGTATGATGTAGGATGAGATGTTTCCCCGCTGAGATGTAGAAACAAATTGAAATATTTTAATCCTTTTCTAACACTTGAAACTTAAGCATTGTGCATGGAATATAAATGTAAAATTTCAGTTAATCTTGAGGAAACGGGGAGAAAAATGATCGGCCCTCTGATCATTTTTGGCTAAATAAAAGAGAAGTTGCAAAGGTTGTGTGAATTTGTGTTAAGTCTAACTAAATTAAGAAACATGGCAAATGGCCAGTGCTTGCGTAAATAACAGGGAGACATCAACATCTGTGACCTGCATCCCTTGAGTATATGCAGAAATATGCATCATAGTGTGCAGCCAGTTCTAGTTTCCATTTCTTCAGCAGTTGGATGGACATGAAATTCCTGTGACAGTGAATGTTTTAAAAATAGAATTGCAGCCATTACTGCCATTTACTCATCCTCATGTTGTTTCAAATCTGTATAACTCACTCTCTTTAGTGTAAAACTAAATTAGAAAGTTATGAAGAATTTTTTTTTGAATTGTCAAATGCCAAAAGGGGCATACATTTGTCACTGCTGACTGGAGTTTTGTTGGCCTGATGGAGAAAGTGTCATAACATTCTTTACTTTTACCAAATTGTTGACAATGATTTTATTGATGCATTAATTTTAGGACCACCAAAAAATTTCACCAATTTCAGTATAGATTTGACATTTACTGCACATTAACCTCTTATTATGGCATAACAGACAAAAGGCTCGTCATGATTAAACTTAAAGAATTGTTTAATTTACATTTAAATGACTTCTAGTTGGTTTAATAGAAGCCACTAAATGGCTAAATGTTACTAAATTCAGGCCTGATACTAGTGGATTTTCAGGTGCCAACATGCTTTGCATAAGTGCATTAGACTGAATGTGGAGCGAAAAGGTCAGATTTGTTTTGAGAAAAAGGACGCTTGTTAGTGTTACATATTTTATTGTGTTGTGGATGAGATGAGGTTGGAGTTTTGGAGATACCATTGTGAAGAGTGGAATTTGTGCTTAATTTGAGGCTTTAGTATTAAAAGTATTTGTTGAATATGCTGTCAACCAGAGATATTTAAAGTAAACAATACTTTCTTATATTTGCTCACATATGGCTGCTGTTCTTTGCTGAAAAATGTAAGTGTATTTAGAATGTTGTTTGTGCTGTTTCTAGTCGGCAGTTAGCTTATTTAGCTGAAAAAGTATTTTTTTCTTTTTTTTTTTTTCTTTTTACTTTAAATCAAATTTAATTGTTTTGTTTTGGGCTAATGTGTTTTATTTTTAATTTGATAGAACCCCACCCTATTACTTGTAAAAAGTTTATATTTTAATAATAATAATTATAATAGAAAAATTAAAATGTAAGATATAGTACAATGACTTAATGCTAAAATTAAATCAAAATAAATATTTTATGGTTTTGCAGTTGTTACTTCACGTTGTTATCGCAATTCATTATAATGTAATTATTATATATGATTAATACCGACACTGAAAAGTATATACATTGCTGTGCATCCCATTCGTACGATTTATATACTTATGTAAACACATGATTGCATGATTGACAGATCTATCACATGAGGGGCGGGGCTTCACGGATTAGAACTGTCAGTGCAACAGCATGTGAACTACCAATAGTGGAGGAAACCGTACAGAGCTGACTGGATTTCTTCTAAGTCGCCGGTTACTTTGACCAGCCACTATTTATCGTTATAAACTGAGCTCCACTTTCTTGTAGATAATCGCTCATCGCTTTTCCTAGCTCTAAGGGACCGTGCTGCATCATCATCATCATCATCATCAGAAAGAGAAGTAGCCAGAACAACAGCCGCTCAACTGAAGCGTACCAACATAATAACGTAAGGAATCAGCTGTGTGTGTGATTTAAAAACGTGGATTATGGAGAAGTTATCAGATCAATTTTAGGATCATTTCCAGACTAGAGAAAAGTGCTCAGATCCACCGGGATGGTTGAAGAGTTATAGCAAGGTAAGCGTTTGTTTCTGGGGAAACATCAGTGGCATTCTGAACGCTTTCGTGCGGTTATTGTTGTGTTTCATGCACATGTTGCGTCTGCTTTTGTGCCTTTGTTTGTTTACGATCATACATCTGTGAGAACTCAGTCATAATGATTCAAATTAACGAAGGTTTCAAATAAAGCCTTGATAGCATTGTTGCTTAAACTTTAATTAGTGAATTATTTATTTTACTCAAATTATACTGTCCTGCAAAGTCTTGTTTCAATATAGTTTTTTTGTTCTTTGAATTTTCAAATGAATGATACTCTGTTTTAAGATGCTCAGTACATCATTACAGCTAACAGATACAGACAGTTTTCAGGGCTAGCCTGTGTTGTTATTACACAATTATTTGCGGAGAATAACATTGTAATAACAAGTTTTTTAAAGTCAACACATAGACTACAAGAATTAAGTGCAGGATCTGGCGTCATCTCTGCTGATTTTGCACAAATTTTAATAGATATGATATTAATAATTGTTCAGGAATTTATCAAATTTAATACAAATACAGAAATCGACTTCTGTGTTTTTAATAACTTGTAATTCTGTACGTTTTTTTTTTTTTTTTTTTTTTTACAGAATTTAATACAAAATTAAGTTAATGAGCATACAACCATTATATCAGACAGATGTGCACTTTAATAGCATCTCACTCTGATTCCTCCAACAAAAGAGCAGTTATTCTTTACTGCTCTTTATAGAAAGTCACATTTCTCTTGTTAGTTCTGAGAGGTTCGTGGTTGTACATTAGAATCCTTTTTTATGAATGTAACTCAAAAACTGACTTGTCATGTGACAGCTTTGAAATGATCATCGCATGCATCAAGTGATCATCTCTTAGAACTTCAGTTGATTTTATGAGATTTAATTATTTAGAATTTTTTTTTATTCATTTTATACATATTCATTTTATATTAATTTTTTATACATTTCCTAACACGATTTGGAGGGGCTTTAACTAAAACATGGATGCAGCATCACCTCTGATCTCATGGGAGATGATTGCAAAAGCTGTGTGTCACCTGAGAGTGTAGCGAATGCTCATTAAGTTAAGCCTACTGGGTTTTCTTTCTCCATAAATCCACTAGAAGCTTTATATTGACTAACAGTGGTGATAGGAAATGCAATACTGTGTCCATTTTAGTTGTAGTTTCAATTGGTTTTTACATAAATGATTGTCGTTGGCTGTTTGGTGTTTGACAGGTGTTCTTTGCCACTGCCAAATAATAGCATTCTTTTGACATGACCTCACCTTTTTGGAAAAACAGTCTACAGGACTCACAGAACAAAAATGTGATATGATGACTACAAAATCAAATGTAACTTTACTGCAATGGGAAGCAATTATTGTCTATTGCACTAGTAATCTCCTCTGCTATTCTCCTAAAATGCGTGACGGGAAAAAGACACACTATCATCTCTTCAAAAACAACGTTGTATAACAATCCTGATGTAGCAGTTTTTCTACATGTCCTATTGTCCAAGTTAATATAATATTAAAAATGTTAAATAAATACTTAAATTCAACAATTCTCAAGGACTGCCCTTAAGCAGTCTATAGACAGTTTAGTAGACAAACAAATAAGTGCATACATTTATATTTACTGTTGGATATGGCTTCCGTCCAGCTTACAGTATGTCTCAAAACTGAGTTCAAAGATGAATCTGTTTTCGTTTTTTATTTAGAATTTTTTGCTTTTATTCTGCAGGAAAGTAATCACACTCCTAAGTAAGGCACTAATGGAGAATGAGACCATCCCTTCGGGCTACGTCCCACATTACCTTCTTCGAGGAGATCCCTTTGCTTCCAAGCTGTCCAAGGAGGCAGATATAGTGGCGGCGTTCTACATCCTTATCATCGGTAAGTGTGCAAGGTGGTTGTTGATGTGAAAGTTTTTTGTAAGCAGCATGTGACTTGTCATGGATAAGATCAGAAATAATAATTTAATAATAATAATTAGAGTTTTAGTGGGAATGATTGTATTTATTTCTTGTTGATTTTAAGAAAGTTTGTCTTGTAAAATGTCTTCAAGCAAGTATCTGTAGTGAATTTAATGAACTGAAATGTTTTAATTATATTCGGGTTACCAACAATAACATGATAAAAGCATCAGAAATCATACTGATACTCAGTGATGTCAGAGAATGAGGTTTTGCAATCAGATTTATTCTGTTACGTAATCTTTCCTGAACATATAACAGCCTTGGATAAGAACCACTTAACGTCATATTGGTTGGTAGGGCCTACATGCTAATGAACAGTCTTGGGAGTAGACACATTACCATAATCTTTAAAACATTGGGTCCAAACCCTGATGGTGCATTATGAATATAATATTGCCCACCCTAGAACTGTAACTTAACTGAATATAGCTTTAATAAGTTTGTTTTTAATAAATATGTGTGCGCCATTGCCATGTGTTCTGGCAAAAGAGAAAAGTAATAATTCTGCAAGATTATCCATGATTTATTTATGAATTGATGAATTTCATTTGAAGATGTTTGTATTGACTAACAAAAGTAGCCTGTGTACAGTATGTATAAAATGTTTAAGCACATTATAGAGCTTTTTCTAACACTTTCTAAGGTGTTCTGAATGCCTGTTTGCCAACATGTTTTTAACTCCTTCTGAATTAAAAAACAAACCAAAAACATTTAAATGAAATATTATAGAGAGGCTTAAAGGTGCATTCTTAAGAAAGAACCAAAACTTGACTTGTAACTTTCACTTACCATATTTACTGACATATCACTCAAGGCTTACTGATGTAAAAATTATACTTACACTTTATTTGGAGTACAACTTGTGCACAATGCACTTTTCTTAATAATAATGTTGCTACTGATGAGGATTGTATGATCTTTGAATAATATCGGTCTTTAAATGCAAGTCCTTTCAAGTGTACATGAAGTACACCTACAATAGTTCTACTTGAGTACAATCAAATATACTTCAGTATATGTTTAGTTGGACTCCAGCACTACTTCTGCACAATTAAAGTGCATCAAGTACAAAATTAGTTGTTCCAATTTTGGAGGCTTTAAATATACCAGTTTAGTATACAAAAAAAAAATACAAAAAAATTGCATGGTATTTTTTATGAAGTACATAAATATGTAAATGTATTCATAGTATTCAGATACAGTATATTTATTTTTCACTTTGGCAATTTTAAATAATTTCTAATTGGCATGACATCTCCAAGAGGATGATTGCTAATTCCAATCTGCATAGTTGTTAAAAATAATTGAGTTTTTTCCAAAGCAATGTCTGTCTTTTATGCAATGCATTTTTGAAAAGTGCTATTTAAAAATGTTTTGCCAATGCATGTCTGTTTTTTGTGCAATACGCTTTAGAAAAATGTAATTTCATAATCAATTTTTTTTTTTTTGTTCAGCAAAACATCATTTAGTACAGCCATCCATCAACAACCATGGTATTAAAACTATTCTTTGAAGGACGTTGCATTGCTTTTTTTTTTTTGTTGTTCAGATAGTTTCCTTTGCCAAGATTTCCATGTAATGGAAATTCTCTTTTGACCTGAAAGATGTGTGTGATTCAGTGAAAAGTCTAAATCAATAGTTCTTCCTTGTTGTATTTCACAGTCTGTTCTCCTCTGTTTGAATCACAGGATCAGACAGAAGGTGTTGCATTAGACATTTACTCTCAGTAACACATACAGATCAACATATGCCAGTGATGAACAGGGTTCAGTTTAGACTTTAAGACAACATTCTAGTATTTTCATTTATGGATGGACTGTTTAAGAGCATAAAAATTAATCTTCTAGTGATCTTAATGTGTGTGATCCATGCACATTGATTCATGATCATATGAGAACAGCAGTATTTTCATTCATGGATGGACTGTTTAAGAGCATTACATGTATCTGTTAGTGATCTTAATGTGCGTGATCCATGCACATTGATTCATGATCATATGAGAACAGCAGACTACAGGAAAGTGAAAGAATTCATTGAGTAGTCACATGAAATAAACCATCTTCTTTGAAGTGTTTCATTAGTCAGCTGACACAAAAGGACAAGATGTGAAATTACTGTATGTACCGCACTCTTCACAATGACCTCTGTATAAGAAATCTGATTTTCAAAAAGGGGCCTTGGTCATTATGGATTGAACATAAGATTTTTGAGTAATATAAGTTTTATGTGGTTCAATTTTATGACACTTTGAAAGCTCTTTTAAGAGAAATACATTTTAGCAGGCACATATGTGATCATCCCAAATCAAAAGGAGAGAAAAGAGGAATAACATGAATGGAAACATTGTTTAATATGAATGTTTGTGGCTGTAACCAGAAAAGACTAACTATCACTTTGCTCTTTTGTTATAGTGACCTTATTTTGCCCTTTCACTGGGAAATGGGACAACCAGCAACATTCGACTCTTATTACTTCTCTAAAAATAATTGGTACAACAGAAGTCTCAATATGCAGTCATTGTATTTCCACAAATAGACAGCTCGCAAACACCTGCGACTCAAACTGATATAAATGACTCAATATAATGGAAAGAATAAGACTGTTAAGGTCCAATACTTTTTTTCAGGCATTTTAAAAACAGCATCAATGTCAAATTGTGTTCACTATTTAAAAAGGTGTTATGTACTGTGTGTGCATTTACACCTTTGGGAGAAAACATGCAGTACAACAGTTATTTTTATGTTTTTACAGGTATCTTGTCAGCCACTGGAAATGGTTATGTCATATATAAGACCATCAAACGGAAGAGCAAGTTAAAGCCACCAGAGTTCATGACACTGAACCTAGCTGTGTTCGACTTTGGCATATCAGGTGAGACTGTGAGTTTGACTGACTTGATGTCATGCTGCTGAAATATTGCTTTCATCTGTCAGATGTGCTTTGCAACAATGAATTCTTATTTATAAAGTGAAATAGAAGTAAAATTATGTATTAGATTACTTAAATGATCTCTTTGTTGTTTATATTTTACTCTGTCTTTGTGTGTGTGTGTGTGTGTGTTGAAGATACCGTATTTTCCGGACTATAAGTCGCATCTGAGTATAAGTCGCATCAGTCCAAAAATATGTCATGATGAGGAAAAAAACATATATAAGTCGCACTGGACTATAAGTCGCATTTATTTAGAAACAAGAACCAAGAGAAAACATTACCGTCTCCAGCCGCGAGAGGGCGCTCTATGCTGCTCAGTGGTAGACTACAGGAGCACTGAGCAGCATAGAGCGCCCTCTCGCGGTTGTAGACGGTAATGTTTTCTCTTGGTTCATGTCTCTTAGTTCATTTCTCTTAGGTCATGTCAAATTAATTTTGATAAATAAGTGGCACCTGACTATAAGTCGCAGGACCAGTCAAACTATGAAAAAAAGTGAGACTTATAGTCTGGAAAATACGGTACTATAAGGCTTTCAGTGTGTAGTATGTATAGCTTGTATTGGGCTTTGGGCATTATGTTCTGAGTTGACAACATGGCAGTAAATCAGCCAAGGTTCAGTTCTGTCTCTTTTATGATACTTGTCACTTTCCTCCTTACTGATTTATTTGCTGTTATTGAAATGATGCACCTCCATAAATTATACCCAGAATTCTAAGCCACAAGCTTATATAAGTGAACAAAAGATCAAGTGAATGCCTTGATTGACTCTCTTTTCCTTACTCAGGTCATCTTTTTCTTATTTTAGTGTTTAAAATGAACACATTTGTCTTATTGTGATTTTGCACCTTTTGATAAAAAGTCTGTTGTAACCCTGGACCACAAAAAATAGTCATAAGTCGCTGGGGCATATTTTTACCAATAGCCAAAAAAAAAAAAAACATTGAATGGTTCGGAATAATTGTTTTTTCTTTTATGACAATAATCATTATGATATTAAGGAAAGATCATGTTCCATGAAGATATTTTGTACATTTCCTACCATAAATATATCCAAAACTTTTTGATTAGTAATATGCAAGGCTAAGAATTAATTTGGACAACTTCAAGGGCGATTTTGCCAGTATTTAATTTTTTTTTGCAACCTCAGATTCCAGTTTTTCAAATAGTTGTATCTCGGTCAAATATTGTCCGATCCTAATACATCAATGGAAATCGTATTTTTTCAGCATTCATGTCTCAGTTTTCAGAAAAAGTGGCACTTAAGACTGGTTTTGTGGTCCAAGGTCACATATAGTAATATATATTTATAGTAATATAGCTCTATATTTCACATAAATTTAGAAATGCAGCGTGATGTAAAAATTCCAAGAGTTTGGTGTGACCAAAGAAAAAACTCTGTTAGTTTTAGTAAAAATCATAAAGTTCTTATGGTTATTGATTAAAGTGTATTTCATTCTCAAATTTAGTTTTGTTAGTTCTGACACTAAACGTCTAATAGAAAACACACAACATGATTGCTGAAATATTGTCAGGGAAAATTCTTCTTCTTAAGTTGGTATAATATAATCTCCATTATAGACAAATCTATCAGTACTTTTTCAATGAGTCACAGAGCTATTTCACTGGAGCTTGTACCCCAGTAAAAGGAGAAACCACTGATTCCAATATCCTGGCCTTTGTTCCTTCTTCAAAGATCAACATATTTGGATTGATACTTTTACTCTAGCCCCACCTAGTGGATATTTAGTATCACTTCCTCAGGGGTGCAGTGACCGCTGCTGATATTAAATGCTGCTTACAGATCAATTTTCATGCAAATACGCTTTTGTGGTAACACTTATAATCATGAACACGAATAATCATGTACTAATGCTTAAATTAAATATCCAATGAAATTATGAATAAGGCATGTACTAATCAAGAAACTAACTAACTTATAATTATACCACAAGTAATATAAATTCATGTGCAATTATTGACCACCTTGACTACATGCTAGCAAGTATAGTTAGTTAGTATATGTATATTTAATTATAGATATATAAAATCATATATGATTTATAGTTTTAAACCCTCAGAATCAAATCAGTAGTTACTTCCAAAATGTCACTGAAGAAGACTGGCTAAACTGGTCACCTCTTATCAGGATGACATCGCTATATTTGAAAAATAATGAGGCTTTTGTTTCCCAGGAGTCATGCACATGGCATGACTTGACTTGGGGTCATCTTGTGCTTTCCACCTCTGGCTACTCTTCCACGTTTTTTGTCCACATATATGTAATCTAAATGTATCGATGAGAATCTGCATCATATATCAAATGTAAATTTAGGTATTTTAGAGAGACAGTAATCAAAGATATAAGAGCCATTTTGAGTGGTTAAGAAACATCATGAACTAAAGTTTGCACTTTGCTGCGCTCTTGAATGTTATTGTTAAAGGAAAACGCCACCGTTTTTCCTTATTCCACTATGTTCTTCCCTCAACTTAGATGAATTGACACGTACCTCTCCCGTCTCAATCGCTGTAGCACGTGGCTCCACTATGCTAGTGTTTAGCTTAGCACCATTCATTCCTAAGGATCCAAACAGAGATGAATTTAGAAGCTTCCATGTTTTCCCTATTTAAAGATGGTTACATGAGTAGTTGCACGAGTACTAAGTATGGTGACGGATAAAAAATGATAATTGTAATGTATGGTGGAAGAGCATTTTTCAAGAGTGATGATATTACTGTGCCAAGGTCGAAGTGCTGCAAATTGCTCTTCTGCCATACATTATAGTTATCAATTTTTATCTGCTTTTATCGCCACACTTTATTTTGTGTCACCATACTTTCTCGTTTGACTACTCATGTAACCGTCTTTAAATAGGTACGTATCAACTCATCTAAACTGAGGAAAGAACATAGTGGAATATGGAAAAATGTTGGCGTTTTCCTTTAAGGACATGAATGAGATCTTATTTTATCTATATGGTCATTGCTCCAAAACATGGATACTGCTCAGGTACTCTTGGTTGCTCCCAGTTTCTTTCTGTGAAATAGCCCTGAGAGCTTGCTGTAAAATAAAAGTATTCTTTTGTCAGTGGTGTTTGCCTATGAAACTTCTGGTTGTTTAACATCAAGTTCTTTTTGTATGTTTTGTCAGTCACTGGAAAACCATTCTTCATAGTGTCTAGTTTTGCCCATCGCTGGCTGTTTGGCTGGCAGGGCTGCCGCTACTACGGCTGGGCCGGCTTTTTCTTCGGATGCGGAAGTCTCATTACCATGACGATTGTCAGCTTAGACCGTTACTTGAAGATCTGTCATTTAAAATATGGTAATTAAAATGAGCCTATCTGTTTGTCTGTGATGCTATCCGTCTGTCTAACTGTATCTAACTGTATCTATATTTCTATCTGTCTGCCATTCTTTCAATTGTTCTATCCATCTATCTGTCATCATTTCTATTGATGTGTCTGTCAGGTGGCTTTTTTGTCTATTATTCTATCTTTTTTCAATGTATCGTTCTGTTTCTTTTTGTCTGTTATTATATCTGTCTGTGTCTATTATATCTATTCTATCTGTATTCTATCTATCCTTTTGTAGTTCTTTCTATCATTCTGTCTGCTTACTTGTCATTCTTTACTGTTGTCATTCTTTACTGTTGTATCTGTGAGTCTGGGTCGGTTGTTATATCTATTCTATTAGTCTGTCATTCTATTTTTCTATCAATATTTATTTCTGTCGGTCTGTATTTTTGTCTATTGTTCTATCCGTCATTCTTTATTTCTATCTATCATTCTAGCTGTCTAGCTAGCTTTACTAACATCAGTTCACTCTGCCATCAGGTTCATGGTTCAAACGGCATCATGCCTTTCTATCTGTGGTTTTTACATGGATCTACGCGGCCTTCTGGGCCACCATGCCAGTGGTGGGCTGGGGCAACTACGCACCTGAGCCGTTTGGCACCTCCTGCACGCTGGACTGGTGGCTGGCCCAGGCCTCGGTGTCTGGCCAAAGCTTTGTCATGTGCATGCTCTTCTTCTGCCTCATCTTCCCCACCTGCATTATCTTCTTCTCCTATGTCATGATCATCTCCAAGGTGAAATCCTCAGCCAAAGAAGTCTCTCATTTCGACACACGGAACAAGAACAACCACATCTTGGAGATGAAGTTGACTAAGGTTTGCATGTTTTAATAATCAGAAATGCTCTTTGGAAATGCCATATCATCTTTTATACGGTTCCACTTGTGTCCTCCAGGTGGCGATGCTGATCTGTGCTGGGTTTTTAATAGCTTGGATCCCTTATGCTGTGGTATCAGTGGTGTCTGCTTTTGGAGAGCCTGATTCAGTGCCTATCTCGGTCTCTGTTGTGCCAACTTTGTTGGCCAAGTCATCTGCTATGTACAATCCAATCATATACCAAGTCATCGACTGTAAGAAGAAGTGTGCAAAATCATCTTGCTTTCAAGCTTGGAGTAAAAAGAAACACTGCAAGACATCAAGGTATGTGCCATGTTCAAATTCTAGAAAAATTAGGGAAGAACTGGCTTCTTCTCACATTTTTATATACTGTATGTAAATCCTACATCCAAGGAGTATTTGCAGTATTTTGAGTATAAGTCGCATCAGTCCAAAAATACGCCATGATGAGGAAAAAAACATATAAGTCGCACTGGACTATAAGTCGCATTTATTTAGAACCAAGAACCAAGAGAAAACATTACCGTCTACAGCCGCGAGAGGGCGCTCTATGTCTTCAGTGTATACTACAGGATCACTGGGCAGCATAGAGCGCCCTCTCGTGGCTATAGACGGCAATGTTTTCTCTTGGTTCATTTCTCTCAGTGCATGTCAAATTAATTTTGATAAATAAGTCGCACCTGACTATAAGTCGCAGGACCAGCTAAACTATGAAAAGAGTGCGACTTATAGTCCAGAAAAAAGGTAACCCAAATCTGCTGAAAATGTACTCACCCTCAGGCCACCCGAGATATAGATTTGTTTCTTCATTTGAACAGATTAAGAGAAATGTATAATTACATCACTTGCACACCAGTAGATCCTCTGCAGTGAATAGATGCCGTGAAAATTACTTGTGGATTATTGTAATGTTTTTATCAGCTGTCTGCACTCTCATTCTGATGCAAATGCAATTGCAAATACTATTGCAAAAGCAATTTCCACCAATTTCTCCATCTTACCTGAGGATATTATTCCTTTAAAATACTTTTAATTAGAACATGAAACACTTGGGTACATGTATACAAATGATCATGAATTATTCCTATTATGATTTATATCATTATATTATGAATCAATATGCACTATGCAAATGCTCATCCCACTGTGGGTGGATGTTTTTTGCTGCTGTGCTGCATCTTGCTGTCGGTCTTGTTTCATTAGTCTTGTGTTAAAACACTATATTTAAGTTACTTAAAAACAGTTACCTGTGTCGAGAAGTTTTACCTGGTTAGCATGGCTTTGATAGCATTTGCATGTAGATTTTCTGTAGCTGCAGAAAATGGCATTATTTTCCATTTATGCCATGCAAAAGTGACCACGTATTCTTATATCTTTTTTTTAAGCAACCCATTGCTGATATTTCGATATAATAGTAGTTGTCTTACAATTTTGGTTTTGCAGAGCTCTTAAAACAATGGAAATTCTGAATGCAAAAACATCTGTCTTTATCGATTTGTTGGTGTGCAGCAAGAATGTGATGCATTTACATGTTCATTGTCATTCTGGGACACCATAAAATATTGTCAAATAAGTTTTTTAATGCTCGTTGGAAAGAATTTTGACATAAAATCTAGTATAACTTGATTAGGCTGAACGTAACAGAAATATCTGACTGACCGAAAGCTACTGAATGCAGCTGTCTTGCTTTTCCCAGGTTCTACTCCATCTCCGCCTCCCTGAAACAGAGACCAGCCAATGAAGTTCCAACTGAGATATGAGGAAATGACAGGAACTCACGATGGCCTGTGAAAGGACACTGGGCAATTTGTTATTGTGCAATTTAGTCATCAACAGTTCACACCTGCCTAACTTTGCCATTTTATCCTACTACCGTCAACTTCACATACTCTGCAAACACATCTATAAAGTTCATCTGTGTCTGTATAAAATAACTATGTGGAAAATATTATGTATTTTTTATTTTATTATTATTATTATTATTATTTGTTTGTATTCTATTCCAGCATTCACAGAACCACAATGTACTGTATATATCATCTGCTTGAAGTCTAAAGTGGCGTCACTTTTCCACAAGTCTGTGTTCAGTCTATTGTATTTTATTGAAACTGGTCACACACACATCTATACAACAGTATGGTCACAGATAAACAACAATATATAGATATAGCTATACACAGTATACACGAAATGAGTGCATAATGTTGTTATTATTATTTATCAAATGCACCGATGCACTGTTTGAGACTATTTAATTTCGTTTATATTTTTATAACAGATATACAGTAGGTTGATAGTTTCAGGGCATGTGCAATGATTATATACGTACATCAGAAATTTTACATTGAAAGGTGTCCCCCAAATATTCAGTCCATGGTCTTAACAATTTTTATGTTTTCCTCATTTTATTTTTAAACATTTATCTCATTTAACATTCTTAAATATTAACCTTTTTGCATGTTATCAACCTGCCGAAAGCCTCTAAGCCTCTAAGGGGTCATATGATGCGATTTCAATTTTTCCTTTCTCTTTTTGGAGTGTTACAAGCTCTTGGTGCATAAAGAAGGTCTGTAAAGTTGCAAAGACTAAAGAATCAAATCCAAAGAGATATTCTTTATAGAATTTATGAGTCAACCTCGTCCTCCTAAAATGGCTCATTCAAACACGCCCACCACGTCTACATCACGATGTGGGAAGATTTGCATAACACCGCCCAAATGTTCAAGCAAAGAAAGAATACGTAACTTTGAGTCCCGCTGTTGCCGCCTGCACTATGTCATGCTGTGTGTTTCGTTTTCGTTGTGTTTCTTTTGGTCTTCCAAAAGAGGACACAACTAGAAATCAGTGGTTAAGTTGTATTTACAACACTGTTCCAGAACAGTTCAATCTAAATAGTCAGATGTGTGCAGCGCATTTTATTGAGGACAAGGACTGTTTTCGGTGAGAGTAGCCTACAATGCCGGTGTCTGTTTTTAGAAAGTGGGGCAGTTACAACTTTGCAAGGACAGTCTGGTGTTTCTGACTCACAGTCTGTAAGTATGACTTCATAAGTAAAGGATTTGACAATGAAGGCCTAAAATGAACATTTACTGTATAATGGTGTTTTATTATTTGAGAGAGGCTTGTAAATATTCAAAACAAAACACTAGCACAATAATGGCTAAATAGAATTAAATATACAAAAGGTTAAACTTATTTTGATGCAGATCACTGTTTTACCTGAATGGCAACCAGTAAGATTTTTTTATCAGGAGGTTTGATTATACAATATACATATTATCACTACAAAAATTGTTGCAGAAATTAATTACAAAGAAAGAAGTACCATTGAGTTTAACATGAAATTTGGAAATAGACTGAAATAGTTTTGTTTTTTACATCTTTGAAAAAAAAAATATTTCACAATGTAGAGTGATAAAAACTAAATAAACAAAGGCGAATTGTTCAGGAATATATTTTCTTGGAAGGCAAAATATTTAGTAGAATGTCCAGGTTAATTTTATAATTTTTTTCCTTTTTTTTTTTAAGCAGAAAAATCATTTTGAAAAAAGTGAACAACAATTCAAAAAGTGAACAAAAAGCTTTGAACCTCAACTGAGTAAATGAAATTTTTTAATGAAAGTTTTCTTTTTTTAATGCTTCATATAGCTCAGACAATGGTTTACAATGGTCTTTAGCTTTATTGTAAATGAGTGGCTTTGTGGTGTGCTCTTATCGACGAAAGCTAGAATAAAGTTTACCTTGCAAATGTATGGTCTGATCTTGTTGGGTTCAGTACTGAGCCTCTGATAACTGTATTACCCAAGGTACTTCAAATCCTTTCAGGCTTTTGGTAGATGATCCTTATAGTGTTGGTTTTCCCTGAACAGTTTATCCCATTTTCAGCTGTTCAATATAAAGCCAACATCTTTTTTTTCTGATGCTTTCATGCCAATGTGACAGAGAGGGTGACTTCCCCTGCAAATCAATGCCCCAGTTGCAGGAAGTAGATAATGCACTGGATGCCTCACTGCCTGCCTTCTACTGTCCTTGTCATAATGCAGTTTACAGCATGCAGGAGCCAGAATAACAACCAGACAATGTGCTAAAAGACCCTTCAATTTCCACTGAAAGCTTTAAAAGCCACCTCTCATGTTGTCTTTGAGTGAAATTTGAATTGAAAGCCTTTTCATGTATCTTATGCTTTAATCAGCTTGATGAATAATGTAATGTACCGTACAGTATAGTATGTATGAGTATGAGTATGAGTGATAAGCACATTAAACCTTAAGCGAAAAGTAATGAAACCAAAGGTAAACCAATCATGACATTGTTTCATTTAGGTAGATAGGATATGGTATCCTTTTCAATCAGACCTGACAGGCTTGTCAATGGATAAGACTGATTAACCTTAAAAAAAATAAAAATAACGCTTTTAAATCACCATTAAATGATAGAATAGACTAGTCTACAGTAAATAACATTTGACCTAACTCATCAAACCTAACAAAATGGTTTTCACATATGGTCGCAGAAAGCACATAGAAGTAACCAGAAAATGTATTGCCATGGTGAATTGATGTAAAATGGGATAACTAAAGTGGAGATCTGGGAGACAAAGCTGTCAGATTGAAGGAAACCAAAGATCTGCATATTTCACAAGCGGGAGGCGCACAATATATCTTCTATACTATTTTCAGGGCTTTGCTTCTGCAATAAATACAGTAACAAATTATTGTTCTGGTGCATTCAATTTCAAAATGCCATTGCATTAGTCAGTTTATATAATGCCCTCAGGATTTCAGCATTTTGTTGCAGATATCTTAGCACAACCCTTAATATTTTTATTGATGTTACAGTAAATCATACTGCACCTTGATTACATTACAATATGGTCTACAGGGTTTTAAGATTTCAGTTCCACAGGTATAAATGTTTCTCTGAAAACCTGCACATGATGTCATCTATTTATTCTTACATGTAAAATTAATAGCAATTCGCTTGTGCTCATCAAATAGTTGGAACTATAATTGTTATAACTTTAAGATTCACTTTCACCAGATGACAAAATAGTTGGCTGGATATAATTTGTGTGTATCCATGTCAAAAAATGTAATGTCAATGTATCATACAGTAACGATAAAAGCAGTGAATAAAGTTTGTTTAAACACTTGAGCTGTGTTTGAGTTCATTTGGTTGGACAAAATTGAATGTATGAAGAAATAAATTTAAAAAAAAGTCTGATTGCCAGTATTTCCAGTCAAATACTTCTAAAGCTGATGGACAAGAAACTGATGTAAATGTAAAAGTTTTAGCAACCCAATAGGGAGGAAATATTATGGCAAGGTATTTTAGAAACTAAATGAAATAGAGTTCAGACATTTCTGACACCAAACCAGAAAATATACTTACAAAAAAAATAAATAAAAAAAAAATAAAAAAAAATAAACAATTAACCCACACATTGTTGGATGGAAAATCACATCAATCACTTATTAAATTAAAGAAGTAAATAAAACAAATTCTTATATTTTGGCGTATGAAGTGCCATTTTTAATTTTTCTGGTTAACCACTGTGCCAATAAGCCCCCCACAGTACATACACCTTTTTAAATGTTCAGATAAAATAAAATACAACTTTAAAAAAAATTCTTCATCAGTCACTCTACACAAATTAAAAACACATTTCTCATCTGTTCCTGTAACATCCAGACAAGATTCAAGTTATGTGCTCAATACTACATTTATGTTGTGTTAACTCACTTTTTCTCCATATCAAATGCTCCTCAATTTCTTAACAGTACTAATGGACAAATAAAATAGATAACTTATATTTAGTTACTCTAAGTAGAGTACACAGTAGAACCGTGTATTTGATTTATAGTACTCACATTTGAAAACACCCTTGTCGCTGTTTTCCGCCCTGTTCGATATCCTCTCGCTGGCCTCCTGGGATAGAAAAGTAACCATCGGATGAGCACTTTAGAATCTGGGCTGAAGCCTACTCTATTATTAATACTGAGGTTTTGGGGTTTTGGACATAGTCTTTTTTCCTACAATATAGTAGGTAAGTAGGCACTAGGCATATTCGGACACAACTTAAATATACACGTTCAAATCTCGCGAGAATTAGTGCACCACGCAGGTAATTCTCGCCTACTCTTTAACGAATACTGATTTAGACATATTCTTTCTTTTTTTTTTTTTTTTTTTTTTTTTTTTTTTTTTGCTTACTTACTGCTTTCTTTAACCTAAAATGATTTTTGTAAATCTATTGCTGTGTGGAAATCTGATAATTACTGGTCTTTGTGTGAATATCCACAAAACTAGAAGACTTTCTGAATGTAGGCTAGATAAGCATTTTCCTAAGCTTTTTTAGGAAGGAACATTTAAAAGATAAAAAAGAAGATTATGAATAATTTATTGCTATTTTGTAAATATGCAATCAATAAAAATTTAACTCTGGTTACAAGTATTTTAAAATATAATTTAATTTAATTACATTTTTGAAATGTGATTACATAATCCAGATTACAACGGTACGATCGTAGACGGGGCCGCGATATTATATGATACACACCACGAATTTCTGATTCCAGAGCGGCGGAGAACCGGGAGATTCAACTCAAGACAATAGACAAGCTGAGCTGATGAGCTCACACACAGCTTACCCACGCGCGAACACATGCCCTCTCAAATTGATCGTTCATTCTTATGACCTGATGGGAACTATAGCCTAAAACGCCTTGTACAGTTGCACTCATTTCTTATTCACTCTTGGAACAATTTATGTCCCTTCCCATTTAGACATTTAAAGGGATAGTTCACCAAATAAATAGAAATTCTGTAATTAATTACTCACCCTCAATTCATTCCAAACCCATCAGAACACAAATTAAGATATTTTTGATGCATTCCGAGAGCTCTCTGACCCTCCCATAGACAGCAAGGGTACTACCATGTTTAACGTCCAAACATAGTAAGGACATCAGTAAAATAGTTCATGTGACATCAGTTCAATCGTAATTTTACGAAACTACAAGAATAATTTTTTATGCAAAGAAAACAAAAATAACAAAAATATATGCAATAACATATTTTTATAAAATAACAAAAATAATACCCTTGCTGTGGGAGAGTCAGAAAGCTCTCGGAATGTATTAAAAATGTCATAATTTATCATTTGATGAATGAAGATCTTAGGAGTTTGGAGCGACTTGAAGGTGAGTAATTAATGACAGAATTTTCATTCATTTTCATTCATCTATTTTCTAGTTCCTTTGTACAATGCAGACATAGGCCTATACGGTAGATTCGAGAAAGCTGGCAAAGCATGATTATACTATATTTCTCAGCGGTGGCAGCATCACTTTTTTAGAAATCATGTTGCAGAACAATTTTATTAAGCATAGCAGGCTGTTAAACGCTACATTTGTTTTTACTTGACAATTTTTCAGCAGTAAAGATGTGTATGTTATGTAATCTTTTTCGGCTGTTTTGAATCAGAGAAGGTGTCCGATGCTTTTCAACCTTTTATTCAGAAACTACACACCAACAACAGCTGGGAATATAATCTGTATATCATTTTTATACTTATCATTTGATCAAAGTACAGTTTATTTGGAAAATCAATAGCTTGAAGTGCAATAGGGTCTCTAAAGTGTCTATCATTTTTCAATAGTAGTTTTCAAATTAAAGAATTTACTTTATTATAAAAATATATATATTTTTTTTCTTAATAAAGCTATTGATTGGCTGATAGATAGATAGATAGATAGATAGATAGATAGATAGATAGATAGATAGATAGATAGATAGATAGATAGATAGATTTTTTTACAGATAATAATATGAAATATTATTACAGTTTAAAACAACTGTTTTCAGTTTTAACATTCTTTAAAATGTCATTCATTTCTGCGATGGCAAAGCTTCACCAGGTAAACCGATGAGAAGAACGCAAACATTTCCTCCATGGGCCTCCTTACCCACCTTCTTGGGTAAAATACTGTAACTGATAAGCATGCAAACGGACCTGCGGGTGTCACTCTCTATTATTATAAATCTTATCAGAACATGTGTCTTAATAATTAATGGAAACTATAAAGACAAAAACTGTTACATTATGGATGACACTAACGAAATGAGTTTGATTCACACTAATGGTAAATACTAGGATTCTCATTCATCATTCTGTGTCACCGGAGAAGAAAGATGCTTATTTTGTGCCAGAGAGAAAGACGGCCGATCCACCCACCCGGTAAGCATTATACACAAAGGGGCTCCCAGTCATAATGACATGAAGTTTCATAGACAAAAGGCTTTAATGAAAAAAATCCATATTTTCATGTTTCAATATAAAAATGTACATCAGCATAATATTTATAGCTTCAACATAGCAGGCAGTAAAAAATAGTTTACAATGAAAATATTCAGAGCATTCAAATGCGAACATCTTATAAATTCAGACTTAAAGACATTCCTTTAAATGATCGCTTTATGGTTTTCTATTTTTGGCTGATGGATTCAGTTCATGTTACTTGCTACCTTGAACTGTGACGAAACTCAAATGGAATGGTGTTCTGGTGCGTCTAAAACTGAACACCATATTAATGGAAGACATATTCATTCAATGCTATGCTCATGTCTCCCGTTGTGCATTCTGGGACACAATAAAACAAAGTCATTGCATCAGAATGGAATCGAAAACGTCATGTTTTTAAGTCTGACATATCCACTTCACAGTGAACAGAAAAAAATTTCAAGACACCCTACAAGTGTACAACTGCACAGACTCTTATCAGTATGTGACATCAATCTTTCGGTTTGCTCACTCTTCTTTCTTTCGCCTGTTTGAAAAGATTTGATCTGCGCTTTGGGCCTATTTTTTCAGGGCTATTCACACTCTTTGAACGAAGCACAGAAGTAATCAAGTAAGTAAGAATACACTGCAGAGAGGTTATGTAACCCATTTGCAGCAGTTCATTGAATTAAGCACTGAAGCTGCTGAGAGTAAAGCAGTGAGAAATAAGAAAGGAGGAACTGAACACAATTCATATTCACACAAGTAAACACAGACTAGGAATTACGTAACAGGGGTTTTTGGCCACACAACCATAACATTGTCTAGCTTTAAGCCATTTTTAGCATCACGGTTTCATTACTGATGTGTTTTGTTCTTTATAAATGGGTTTGTCACTATCACCAGGTTTAGAATCGAATGTCCCATTTACATTACACCAATGGCTTCACTCCCGTTCCAATGCAGGCATGTCCATAAAAATAAACTTTTTATGAGCATCACAGTGTTATACACAAGCACAGGAACTAAACCTTCATGCTTCAGAACTAATGTGTTAATACAAAAAAGACAAAGAGCATCTTTGCATACGTACTGTAGAATCTTAACATTAATGTGGTGATCATTTTAGTGCCATTTGGAAAATGTTACACTGCTATTTTACCTAAAGATCTCACTTAGTGTGTCTCTTAGAAGACTCTAAAGAATAAAATGCAGTAGACTACCATGTTACTTTAATACCATTTCACATCCCTATTATGTTTTATAATTTCATATATTTGGGCCCATGAATGGATTTGACCAACGGTTATATTTGTCAATAAAGTAATACCAATTTACTGCTTTGTATTGATGTTGACTTATGACTTATTTTTTTCATTATATTTTTTATTTTAAGAACTATCATAAATACTAAGCAGACAACAGTACGCCTTGTAGATTACATTTTTTCCTAATAATAATAAAAAAAATAATCACCAATCTTTAATAATCTCAAGTAAAAATGTAGTAATCTATCTTTAGGTAGTCTCATTGTTATTTACCAATCAGGTACCGGTATGTACTAATTGCATTACATGAACCAATGAAAATTCACATTATGTTTTATATTTTGTATGCAGCTTATAAAAATGCTCACATTAAAATAAATTTACCACTTCGAACAGTCTCATATTTTATGAACTTGTAGGACCCTGATTGTTAAAGCTAACATTTTAAAAGCTTTGATATGACACAATCCATAGCAGTCTAATTCTTGTCTAATTTTGTTTCAACAAAGCTGATGAGCACTCGCATAACAATCGCACATATTCAGTGCTTCATTATCATATTAGCTTAAACACTAAACAAATAAATTTGGTGGTAAATGCCACCAAAATGACCAGATATAAAGAACAGAACATTATCTTGAACACCATTAACTCTGCGTTGTCAAGTATCATTTCCTAATATTAGACTCCAAATCAGATCACTAAAAATACGTCACTCCTAATAATCAATGACTTAAAAGAAATTAATAAAAACTGGCCCTCACATTTATTATGCTTGATGATGGCTTTACTGTAAAAACTACACAGCAGAGTTTATTCAGATACAGCAGTGAACAACTTGAAGAAGCTGATTCTCTTCTTATTGTTGTCTTATACAACACAAGACATGAATGTTTGGGCTCTTTATTTGAATTGAGGTCACAAATTATGTAGCATCTTGTAAATCTAAGTTCTCGACAGTGAAGAGCTTGTTATAGCATTCAGCAAGGTAAAACTGATGCCTAAGATGTCAGATTTATATTTAGCTTGATCATTCAAGCTGATTTTTTTTTTTTTGATAAACCTAGCTAAAAATGGACTTGAAAACCAGAGATGGTTATATATCATTTCTGTGGCCAGGATCCAACATGATTTTTTTTTTTTTTTTACAATTGTCAGTGCAATGAGAAATTTTAGCCACATTGTTAACATTAGTAATCTGACATGGAACTGTTTCACATTATTTTTATTTTTCAAAAATCCTGATGACATTAATTAGCAGGTCATTGTATAGACTTGTAGTGAAATATAACTGCACAAATATATGAAGATGAATTGTTGATTTTGTTCTTAATATATATGTTTTTCTTTTGTTGGCTTAACTGTGAATAAAATTTCACATATAGGGGGAAAAATATTATATACATTTGTACATGTACTTTGTTGAAGTGACTTTTGAAGTTAGCCATCAAAGCCATTCTACTGCATTTTCGGTTTCAAAGCCATTCTACTGCAAAGTGGAAGAAAAATAATACTAATATATTCCTTTTTCCAATCTCAACAAACCTTACAGAACTGCACTGATTTTAATTTAAAAAGTTTAACTTTGGACCGTGCCAGAGTCTGAAAAAGATTTGCACCAGAGGGGAAACAACAACAGCATACAAGCTTGCATTTGTTGTTACATTATTGCTCTGTAGTATAAATGACCTGTTCATGGAAAATACAGCATGCTGCTGTGTGCTGAAAAGCTAATTGATGTCCAGCATTTTATCATTACCTTCAATGCAACTTTCTTTATTAAATAGGTCCATCTGTGTATTGCGATGATTTTTTGTCCATGGCAATGTAAAGTCAAATGTAATGTACAGTTAAATCTACAAACAACAGAAAAAAGTTTTATGCTGTTATTTGTATTAAATATAGCAAACACCAGTTGTGATGTAAATTTTCAGTGTGTAAAAGAATATGCATGTTATTAAATTAAATGTTCAACTGTGCCGTTTTTCACTTTCAGAAGTTAATCAGAAGTCAGAAGTTAACCTGAAAATCAATCAAAACACTATCGGTTTGTTGTTTGATCCTGATGCTGCATTTTCAGAAAATGGGGTTCAGCAAAATGAGCTCCCTTTAATGAAAACAACTAATATATTTAGCAATGACTCACAGTCTTAGCTTATGAAATCTAATATGACAAGATTATTGTCAAAATGATTCAAGCCCAAAAGTGCATATTTGATTTATGGCCCTCAGAATACGTAGCTGCGCGCCTGAAGTCTGTAGTTTCCTTGAAAATGGTGGTAACTTTGTGTTGATTTGTGGGCCACTTTCAAGTTAAATAAAGCAGATAATAAGAACGTCGACTGAGTGATTTATGGTCTGATCCAAGAAAATGCATCAAAACAAAAAGAACAGTATACAGATTTTTATCAATAGTCTTGATTCTAGAGCTATGATCAGCAGTTTAGTAGACAAATATACACACAGTTCAGTTACAAAATTACAACTTAATTAAGTGTCCTGAATTATCAACATAGTTATTTGCCGTTGTAATAGCTTTATCGATATATTTAGCAAATTTCTTATAAACTCTCTATAACTATGATTACACGTTGCATTATAATCAAGATTCAGCTTTGGCAACTTATAAAGAAATGGATTATGCCGGGAGAGATGTTATATCCTGCAAAATTACACTGTGGTTTTCATGTAGGCTACTAAATATAGTAAGTAACAACAAAAGATGTGGTAATAACTGACTTGTGAGGATGCGAATAACATTCCATACGTTATTACTGGCCTACTGACTTTAGAATTATTTTATTTTATTCCTTTTTTTTTTGTTCTTTATTGCTTTTTATAATAACATGACCTTAATATATAAAAAAAATGTTTCCACCTCTTGTTTCTTTAAAATATAAAAATATATACATTTATTTTACAATTCATAATTTTTCATACTGGCATAAAGCACACCAGAAAAAAAAAAAAAAAAAGTAAAACGCAAATTTCTGAAGATGGTATCAAGTATGCATTAAAACAAAGTGTCCACTCCAGCAACTACAGCTCTCAAAAAGTCAGGAAAAATAATACACACACTAACCAAATACATGCATACATACAATACATGCATACACAATCATTTTGGGAAGTAAATGATTTTTCATAATTTTCATTATGCATCTCATGTCTTCGTATATTTAATTTTCATGCCCTCTTCCAACACAAATTATATAGCTCTTACATATATGGGGATGCCATCGATATTAGACATTAAAAGCTCCATCGATTAATATTTATGAAACCTACTGGTTTTGGAATGTTGCATCTAAACACGTTGGCCATTACCTTGAGGTGCCCAGTACCTGTGACATTTAAACACCAATCAATGACAACATAAGATCATTGCTGTACATGAAGTGTTTTATCGTTTCTAACGGACTTTTCTACAGGAAACCTTTGGTCCATGTATCTCAACCTCTCAAGTAAACCTCCCCCAACGAGAAGCCTTCTGCCCTTTAAATGACTCCATAATGAACCCAGCTGTTTGACTGGATCAGTAAGGCTCTGGAAACCACATGCGTTTTGCACAGTTCATTGATTGTGAAATGTGTACAATATACACAACAGGAAAAATTCAGCATTTTTTCTGGGGGGGCATTTTGAGGCATACATTGCAACGACTGACTTAGAATCAATTCGAATCTACATCTGAACAAATGAAAACATGGTAAGAATGAGAACAGTTTGTTGTAGTATGAGATAAGGATATAATTACTTTGATTACACCTTTACACGGTTGATTAGGACAATCAGAGGTTGATGAAATATTTATACAAAATATTGTTAATTTGTGATTATTGGAACATTAACCAAAAGGCTTCCCGGAAGCAGGCATGGGGGGTATAAGCCTGACAAAAAGCAAACTGATTTATCGGCTGATTTTTGCCTCCATCTACACAATCCATTCCAGATACTTTTACATTAAAAGGATAGTTCACCCAAGAATGAACATTATGTCATCATTAACTCACCCACATTTAATTCCAAACATACCTGGAGTTGTTTTGGACCCCAGTGTATGGACAAAAACAATCCTCAAAATATCTTTGTATGTGTTCTGCAGAAAAAAAGTTATATAGGTATGGAATGACATGAGGGTGATTAAATGATGACCGAATTAGTATTTTTTTGGGTGAAGTATTCTTTGATGTTTACATTTTGTGTTGTTTCTTCAAGAGCTACAGTAGGTTTGACTGGTGCGATACATAATTGTGACATATAAAATAACCCATAGTTTAAAACGGTCTGGATCGACGACTTTGCTAATACACAACATCAGCTGATGTCTTGACCTCTGGACAAGAGAACCAACAATTCTAACATAACAGACTTACTAACTTCCACCAGAATGTACCTTGATACCTTTTATGTTGATTTGTGCAAGAAATTTTTTCAGCATGAACACAGTGTATATCATCTGCACTGCTAATCTCTGCAAAGACTCACAAATACAGACAAAACATGCTACACTCAAAAACAATATCTACTCTTGTCATTTGACATGTACTGTATTTTAGACGACAGCCATCAGTGAAACTGTCTAATGTGCCAAATAACAAAACAACAGAAAGGAGAACTCTACTCTTTTTTTCATTGCGCAGTTTAACTACATGAACAGGTGTAAGATTTGTGGTTTTGTAACAAACAATCACACAAGCAAGTAAACAAACGGATCATATCAATGCAGCTTTAAGACATGCTACAAGTATCTTTTCTCGTGAATGAGTCACTTGGGTGTTTTGGAAAACCTTTTTTTTTTTAAATGGCATATGCAGTTTAATATTATATGCAAAACATTTAAGTGATTCATGTTGGTGGTCTCCTAATAAAACACCTGCTGACACTGTTTATATACCCGGAAGAGTTAAACAAATTACAGTCTAAATATCTGCTAAATGTCAAATCTGACAAATGTAAATTCACCGAACATTTAATGGAGAAAAACACCTTTTACAAGCCTTAATATTTCATTCTATTGACCATTAATGCTTTGCTCTGAGGATATTTTCCAGGTATAAGGTGGGACCTTTCGCCTCGGGGGGAGTCTGAGTGATTATGTCTAAATAACTGCTACCAGAGAAACTGCAAACACACTTTTAGATTTGCTACAGGACATTTGTGATAAATGCATGCCAAGTGTTACTTCTAGGATAGTGCTGCATAATTTGATGGATGCTGAAATCTGCTACTTCCGTTTGCTACTATTTTTTTTTACTACTTTATTTTTTTTTTTTAGTTATTTTTAAACAGAGTTGGTCTTGATTAATTATGTAAGCAAAAAGCTGAAGGAATGTGAGGTGCATAACAGTTAGAAAAACAGTGATCAGAAATAATTGTGTTGGTGCTAAATAAGACCAAATGAACTTGCTGTGATATCTGCTCTTGCAAAACATATATGAATACACTTGGGAATACCCAAATCTAAAATAAGCAGGAAACCACCTTCTTAGATTCATGCTAACATTTTTGGAGGCCTTCTGTTTAGGTCTTTTGTATTAGTTCATGTATACAGACAACCTTTATACGCAAACCTTTCACATTAACAGCTAATGTAATCTAGCAGCTGCAGATGTTATACACTGTTCTGGACGAAGTGTACACAAGAAATGAGTGAAAAGGGGTTTTTAACTCTGGACAGCACTGTTGTTGACTGCTGGGGTCGCAAGGGTCACCCCAGGGGCAAGAGTGCCAGACTCGGCCACCTCTGGACCTGTGAAGGCCTGCCTGACGTCGCCCCCTAGTGGACTGGAGCTGATATCTAACCAATTATATTCACACACATCTTTCAATCAAACATTGGTTACGTGGTCCGGGTTTTCCCTGACTTCAATGCACTCGATTTCCTCTCTCTCCCTCTCCCGCTCCCTCTCTCTTTCCCGCTCTTTCCGTTTGGCCCGTTTCTTTTTCTTGTGTCGCTTCTTAGAAGGTGGGAAGAATGTCAAGAACACTGGTAGGATGACGAAACAGTGCAGCACTGTGCAGCCGGCTGTGAGAAGGGAGCACTTGAACAGTGTGTAGGTCAGGTTAGAAGGCACAAATAGAAGAGGCATTATCCCAATCACAAAACACGAGGTGTTCTGCAAAATGGCAGCCCCATGCTCCTCTAAAGAGATCTTGATGCACTGAGTCCGTGTGTGCTCAGTGGCCAGTACGAATGTGTAGAGGTGGGGGGCACAGTGATCCATGGCAAAGTTGAGAGTATAAATAAGGCACAGGATAGAGATGCTGTCCATATCTACATTCCAGAGTGTCATGAGACCCAAGACACCCAGTTCCACAGAGGTGACAGTCAAAATCAACCAGAAGTTCCCCAGTGGGTTTATGACCAGGAAGAAGGTGAGGATGAGAATAGTGAGCACGCTGAAACCTGATGTTAAGATGGGGGAGATGATGGAGGAACTGTAGCGGTCCATGAATACGAACGTTGGGTTGAAAACGATGAACTTGATGCTGTTTATGAGGGAGAGAGGTCGAAGTCTCTCCAGTAGCTCCACGACCTCCTCCATGGTCTTCTCAGTCGTCCTGGCCACCAAGTACATCTTGGAGGCGATGATGTCATACTCGTCTCCATTTTTGGAGAAAATGATGTCGTCCACAAAGTGTTGATATTCTGGGCTCCTCAGAAAAGAAGTCTTGAGGATGTTAATGAAATCAGTTTTGGTTGAGGCGCTGACATTCACGACCCTCAGATAGTGAAAGTAATTATCGATCCATGAAATCTTATTAAAGCCCTGGCCCAGCGTCTTGAGGTGCTCCTGTACTGTGGAGTTCCAATACTCAATGGGTTCGTAGATGTAAAACCCAATCACCGGACTGTAGTTGCTGAAGTATTTCTGTTGGGTCAGGGCGAACGACACGCTAGGCGAATCACTAGCTAGCAGATTAATTATGTTGGAGCCATCGCTGATTTGTAAACATCCCATGAATGAAAAGGAGGCATAAATCAGGTAGAGGATAACCACAAAAGGTTTCACGTAGGTGTTTGTAATCCATTCTGTGTAATGCTCCCTCAGAAAGTGCTGAATGAAGTGGTTCTGGTATGGTACGCTGTCGTGGTGCGTAGACAAGTCATGGCCGTCACTCATCATGGTCTTAAACCAAGTGGGCTGGCGGTCCAGATACTCCACCGAGGGGATCTTGCAGCAGAAGACGCTGTGATAGCGGTTTTGCTCCAGCTGCCCAGCAAACACCAGACAGGAGCCATAGAATGAAAATACGTAGAAGTAGTTCACCAGGACTGCTACACACATGCTCTGGCAGAAGACCTTCACAGATTCGATGTTGGTGAAAGGGCTGGCACCCATGCCGAAGGTGATAATATAGAGCGAGCTAGTCATGGTGTAGCACACCATCACATCAGCAAACGCATCTGCCACTCTCTCCTTGAAGGGCAAGCTCTCTCTGGTTCTTCTCCAGCCTGCCAGAAGCTCAAACACACCCTTTGTTCCATGTCCTGAAAACCAAAAAGAAGCAATTTATAGTTTGATGCATGGAAAATTCACAAAGAAACTTGATTACATAGCATGTGAAATGTCAGCATGAATAAAATCTACAAAAAAATAAAACATGAGTAGTGTAAGACCGATATATCAGCCAGGGTGATTAATTTAATAACCCATTTTCATATTATTAGCACTGGGTGAAAACTGTACCCACTTGGCTCATTATACCATATGATAGCTGTGTCAATTCCAAAATCTAACAACAGCCCAGTTTTAGTAGGCAATATTCTTTTTGTACTTTTTTTATTCCAGTGAATTTTAAGCATCTGAATTAAATTAATTACAAATTCATATTCCAAACTACTGACTAATTTTTATAAATAGATCAATTAAATATATTAGAAATGTTGTTGTTCAAATTTTCCATCATTATATTGTACAGTAGATGCCAAAAGTCTAATACTACTAGTGAAAATGCTTCTATTTAGTGTTTTTCTTTTTCTTTTCTTTTTTTGTAGATAGATAGATAGATAGCATTTTTTTTCAGTCATTAGCTAAATAATGGCATGGTCATTGGTCATAGTGGTCAACAACTAAAGTTATGTAATAATTAGTCTCGCAAATTAGTCTTGTCAAACAACCAATCACAAATCGTTACGTTCATCGTAATGTTTCGAGGCGTGGAAATGTCGCCACAACAACAGACCGGGGTGTAAAACTCTCTGACATATTTTAAAGATTCTATGCTGCAAACTCCAGCATTTAGTTGATCCTGATAAGCACTTGTCGTCACAGTTGTAATGTTAACACGGTGGCTTTCTTCCTTCAACGCTCCGTGGGCCTGACGTCTGAGGCTGAGACTATGAACTAATAAGCCTTTCATGATTTGAGTTGTAAGATGAGCAGTAATACAAATACTCTTCTACCATCCATCCATCTTCTACCTTCTACCATTCTACATCTCATCTATTGTGTGCACAATAACTCCTTTGAACATTTGAATACTTTTGACTTTCATCCATCCACTGAATATTTCACTCAGCATCAAGGACACCGCAGTTCATCTCTACGCATGCGGTCACTGTCAAGAATATGTCACAAAAATGACTCTCTTACCTCTTTCTACAAAATCATAAATTTTCATTGACCTGACAAGACACTGAGAAAAACCTAATTAACCATAAAGGATTACGCCAATGTAATGAGTCAGATGGACCGGCTTTCCCTGCTTTTAGCTTTATTAAGAGGAAGAGCAAGTCCATTAGCTTCTGTGAATTCATCTGCAAGATGAGGAGGGCACATGGTGGGCTGGTGGTCACCCAGTGGTCGAAGATCCAGGTTGCTAATACAAAGACTTCATGTTCAGTAGCATATACTCATAGAAGGAGCATCACAATCTTTCTTCTTATCATTAAGCATGCTTAAGATAGGCACTTAGCCTCAGGTTGCTCTGAAAGGGATGTCTCTGCTTAATGGCAATTAAAACCTAAACAACTAGAGACAAAGTTTGGTAGAAATGAAACATTCAAATCTGAGCGTGAACGTGGATCACAAATGACAAATTATATAGATCAACAAAACCAATGTACAAAGAATTGAATTTGTGATTAGCTGCTGACCGTGCCATATCTAGAACAACACTTTTACTGCTTGAGCAATTCTTTTGAATTCTCCAGTTAAGAAGATTAATTAGATTCATGAAGTGATTGCCATTTATCATTTGGGAAATGTGTAAAGAATTGTAAAATTAATGCATGAAAAAATGTAAATGGAATTGTAATCTCTATAGGCTGATGAAGGCTAATTTATTTAGTTCAGTGATTCCCAAACAGGAAAGTTTTATTTGTATTTAGTAGATAGACCACAACTATAACATTAAAAAAAATTTCACACAGAAAAGTATTGAATTTCAACAACAATTACAAAGAAACAGCAAGTAACACTATACTGAAACACTATACACAATACTGAAGTAGTATGTTCCTGTAAACATTGCAATATTCCAGATTTCCAAAATTCAAATTTTTATGTTAGTTATGTTTAATGTTTTTTATGTTCGTTTTTTAACAATAAGCACAAAATAATAAAATAGCATTTCTGTAAATGTTGTAAAAACTAAATAATGCTCTCCCACTGAATGTCTCAAAGCAATATACTTTCCTCAGAACACTGAACTCCACAGTTTTATCTGTTAACATTAATTTTTCATATAGTTTTTTAAATGGTGGCATGGCTGTAGTTTAACTAGTTTACATTATATTTAGCTTGTAACTTGGCAGTCTACACTTTAAAAGCTTCTCCTTGGCTACTCCAACAGAATGACATATACTTCATTTTAGCATTGTGGATCTAGTCAAGAAAGTACACTGAGCAGTGAAAATATTGTTTAATGGGTTTGCTCCTATACTGTATGTACTCGCTGTTCTATGTTAATGATATATGATCATGCTGATGTATGATAGTGAAGTAAATGTGTGTATGTCTGCAACAGCAATAGGTGACTCACTACTCCACGTTCAGGAACAGTCAGAGCCCCACTGGCCCTATTACACAAGTGCTGGTTGAGTGAAATCATCCTAGGCTTTGATGAAATGGTTTCATTTAAAATGCCTCAATAATCTCGGTCTTATTCCGTGATGTATAAGCGGCACCCTCGTGCCAACTCAGGGCTTTGTGCTTTCAGTTTTGAATACACTCTATTTGCTGCTGCACTCTTTAATGTTTGGCGCTGCTGTTGTGGCAAAAAGTGTCAATCTTGTTTCAAGATGTCACTTTGCTAAACGCTCCTCTAGTGGCCCCGATTTAATTTACACCCTTGAATGGATGGACCCCCTTTGACATAACTTGTTTGAAACAAAATCACTGCCATACAGTAGATGTAGTATGCTATTTTAGGAGTAAGCTTTTGCGTGCTGTCACAAGACTGTCAAAAATTACGTTTGTCTCAAAGAAATCGTGTTTCAAAGGAGAAGCGAATGAAAGAATAACATAATAGTGGATATTAATAACTGAATAAATTTATAATGCATAGAATATAATGGAGAATATTTTTCTTATATTTGTTATAGTGCTAGTACAGGGGGCACTTAAGCAAGTTCGTGGAGGTCCTTGTTAAGATTTTACCTATAAAATAGAAAAAGATTCTAGTATAGAAAAGATTCTAGTAATTGAAAGCTTTTTAAGGGAAAAAAGTGGTTCCTCGTAATAATGGTCATTTGGATTATATAAATGTTAATTCAAAATTATGTAGTATAATAAGAATTTTTTTTTTCCTGATTAGGTGTAGATGCAGATCGGCTTGAGCCCCCTTTGATGGGGTTGCTGGGGAGTATAAGACAAAAAAGGCTGGATCGAGGCAGATATGCAGTTTAGTAATGTTTGTTTTTGTCCTGTTTCATTAGACCTTTAGAACTGAGCGCATTTTATTTCTGCCCTCGACCAGCAGCCTGATGGCACTCCATTTGTGTTGTGGTGATTCATTCTCAGCCCACACTAAAGAATTCGCCATGTAATTCAGAAAAGAGTTCTGTATTACATTAAGCACCACTCCAGTGCCTCTCTTTTGTCCTACATAAGGAAATCCCTCTGGCATCATGTTTAAGTGATATGTTAGCATCTGGAAGGTGATATTGTCCAAACTCACAGTGCAACAGTGCAGTACTAATGCCAAAATAACACATCATATTTGTGTTTTTGTTTGTGTGTTTCGTTTATTTACATTTTTATTTTTTAAATATTTAAATCATTAAAATGATTGTAATCAATAATAAGAATGTTATGATAAGTGTATCCCAACCTTTTTAGTCTTACGGCTCGTTGGTAAGACTCAAATATCACTGCATTGGCACTAAACCAGAGATATGCTAATTTACTCACATTAACATTTATGAAATATCCCATGAGTGAAACATTTTAATGAGAAGACCGTCAGAGGACCTCTATGGTAGACCAGTTGCAGAATATTCTTGTTTGATATGCAAGTTTTAAAAAATGACATGCAAAATCATGGTTATTTGCTGAAAACAATATTTTTAAAATGTATTAGTAAATGTAAAAGTAAACAGATGTACTGTATTGCTGTAGTAGAAGTATTGTTCATTGTTAGTTAAATGTAATTAACTATTGTTAACAAATAATACCTTATTGTACAGTGTGACAATATTTTATATAATAATAATAATAAAAATAATAATAATAATAATAATATATAAGCCAATCTAAATTTGAACACTTAAATTTATAGTAAATACAACAAAATATCATAATTTACAAGTCTAAACCATGAACAAATAGGGACTCAAATGTGTGATTCATTTTGAATATGTTCATTTACATATAATGCCCAAAAATACTGATTCACCAAAGAATCAGACTTTCCAGCACTACATACTGTAAGAGAGAGAACCATGAAACACTGTTATAGATGAGATACTGAAACATGGAGTTCACTGTTAATACACTGAAAAACAACACATTGAATCAAATACAATTGTAGTCTTTCTACTTAAAAAGAATCAAATTTTCTTGTAAAACATACTCCAATAGTCAGTTTTATTCTTAACAGTGAAAAATATATAGTGTTGTCTCTACTTTTATTCAGTTACTTCCTAACAATGGCAGTCAAGTAGACTTCCAGTATTTCAAAAAAGCAGATTCGGATCACAGAGTAGCCCTTACGAAAATTAACCATGGTTTTACTACAAATAAAACCAAAAAACCATGGTTACTATAGTTAAACCATGGTAACCACAAAATAACCATGGTTTTGCTATATTAACCATAGTTTAAACATGGTATTTGTAGTAAATCTGTGGTTATACAAATGGTAGTCAACATGCCAAAAAACCATGGGTTACTACAGTTTTACTATAATAAAACCATGGTTATTTTTCGTAAGGGAGTAAACAGGATAGTTACACAACCAAACACTCAGAACTGACCTGCACTAGAAGAAATTGCACTGTGCAAACTGTGTGTGTTTTTTTTGTGTGTGTTTTTTTGGGGAGGCATATGTTTGTGTGTCACAGGATTTGCATAATTCTTTAGTGAATTCGGTGCTGAAACAATGCAGACCGTGTGCACAAATAAACAGAGGGCGCAATTTATTCATAGTGAATTCCCTATCCCAGAGCATTTTCCCCATGCTGCTTTGTGAGAACACCTGGGAACTGAACTGCAGTGTTCCCTGAAAGTCTCACAAGCAGTACAATAGGAAATAAAAGGCTGTACCTCATGTCTCTGGGTGCTAGTGCACAGGTACAACATTCCACATCGCTAAAGAGGGCAGTTTCTCACAGGTCTCCCGTGGACAGTTCCAGCCGGCACCGGCTGGAGGAAAGCTACTCTGAAGCCGTGGCTTCAATATAAAAAGCTGCATCACCTCTCTCACTGCAGTGCAGTGAGTCATTAAACAAAATTACTGCTTTAAAACTTCAGCACCAGAGCAGCTGCAAACACATTCATCACTGGCAGGAAAACACCCTACGGATGGACCCTCCCTACACCTCTCATAAAGCATGGCCAGTTGTGACAGAAGATGGGGAAAATATTACACAGATTTCCATAATACATCAGTCTTTCTATGCTGCTCCGACAAGACATGTACAATAGCCTATATAGCCACTGAACAGATATTCTGAAAGTAGTGCGTCATATTTTTGTAATATATTTTGAATTTATATTTACTTTCAAATGGTATTGCCACATGTTTTTGATATGCAACATGGCATTATCACCATAGTTCTTCTTTGGGGCAAATGCAACAACAAAAATGGCTTGATTCAAAGGAATAATTCACCAGATTTGAAGTAATTCCCCAATGGATTCCCTTGAGTGAATGGTGTCATCAGAATAAGAGTTTAAACAGCTGATAAAAACATTGGTGAGCAAGTGATGTTACTCTAAATTTCTCCAAATCTGTTCTGATGAAGAAACAAACTCCTCTACATCTTGGTTGGCCTTATGGTGAGTAAATTTGCAGCTTTTTTAATTTTTGGGTGAACTAATGTGCTTTTTATGTATTCATATCTTTTCTTTTTTTAATGAAGCAAAAATAAATTTAACAAATAACAATTTTCAAATATTTTTTTTCATTTAAGTAAAAAAAAAAAAAAAAAAAAAAAAAAAAAAAAATATATATATATATATATATATATATATATATATATATATATATATATATATATATATATATATATATTTTTTTTTTTTTTTTTTTTCATTAAATAAACGTTTCTTACCCCACATTTATTTCTAAAATAAATATATCTTGCATTTGCAGTGCGAAAGTTTTTTTTTTAATGGCTTCATTTTGTTTTCATGACATTGCCAGTATAAAGCACTTCTCATTCAAAAATAAAATAAAATAAAAACATGCTTAGAACGCTGCATTACAAAAGTACCCAAAATTAGCATCTCCTTTGACAGTAAAAATGTCCTTATCTTAACACGACACACATCACTGCTCACCGTTAATCCTGCTGCTGAGGATTAGGTGTGTGATCTGCACAAAACTCAACACAACAGTGTCTAAGTATAAAGCTGGGCGCTGTGCAGAGCCAGTCAAATGATTGCAGTCAGAAGATGGAGAGGATGGTGTGACACTTCTGTCGTAATGAGAATCATTGTATTGAAAGCCTGCTGCTTCTTGTGGCACCCCACACATCTGCTGCATCTGCAACTGCTAATGAAAAAGCTTGTGCAAATGCACCACATGTAAATCAGCAGAAGGTTTGAGTTCACACATGTAATTTCATTGGAGTGGACCTCATCAATCTCATCGGTCCTGCTGTTGACTTTAAGAACCATATTTAGCTGTGTTAGGCAGTGAATAAGTTTCCATTAAAAATTTTAGTATTTCAAGATACTCTACCATTCAAAAGTTAGGTGTACAGAAGTCTCTTATGCTCACCAGGACTGCATTCATTTGAATAAAATACAATATTAATAAAAAATTGTGTAATATAGTGGAGTATTACAATGTAAACCAACTATTTTCAACTTTAATACTTTTCAAAGTTTTATAAATTCTTGTAATGCCAACGCTAAATCTTCAGTATCACATGATCTGTCATAAATCATACACTGATTTGCTGGTCAAGAAACTTTGATTATTATAATGCTGAAATCAGTTTTGCTGCTTAATATTTTTCAGGAAACTATGATATTTTTACAGGATTCTTTGATAATAGCAAGTTTAAAAGAACAGCATTCATTTTAATTTTTTCTATAACAATGTTAAAGTCTGTACTATCACTTTTGATCAGTTTAAGCATCCCTGCTGAATAAAATATCAATTTATTTGATCAATAGACTTATAAATAAGACATAACAAGCTACCCTAAGATCTCGTTTTTTTTTTTCTAAACATAAAAAACCAATGTAAAAATAGCAAAGGGAAAGTACAACATATTCACATATGAAAAAGACTGCAATAAAAGAAGACTAATAAAAAAGTTGGGGCTTTATATCAATCTCAAATGAATAGTTAAAACTTTCAGATCTTTCTTATGGCCTACTTTTCTATCGAGATCCCAAATGAGCTGAACAAAACGCCCTGCATTTACAGTACCATGGGCAACACTATTGAAATTTCTTGACCTCTAACCCACTAGGAAGGCAATTTAATCGTTCATTATCAGTTTTGCACAAAGTAATGAGGCTACTTTGAAATCAAAAAGACAATGAACTACAGTCGTAAAAGGAAAGCAGCAATCAAGGAAGTGGTTGGATAGCTCATGATCACCCTTTTCCATCACTCACTTTCTATATGCCGTGGCTTCAGTCACATAAACTCATGGGAGAATCTACCTTACAATCTATGACAGCATTTCATGTCATCGTAAAACATGCCACTCTCAGCATGTGTCAGTGTGTTCAAGGCCTTCACCGGAAGATCGATCTCTCTTAACAATTGTACTCCCATACCAAAACATCACTTTTCCTTTTAGTGCCCAAGAAGCATAAAAATGACTTTTAAAATTATTGTCAAGTCCAAACAACTTCAATCCAAAACAGTTCTATTTTTAATGCCAATTATTCCATTCAATCAAAAAAAAAAGTGAAACATAAATCATACAGCTGAAGGATAAAAGGACTGGAATATTAATGACAAATGGAGGGAGGATGAAGAATTGATGGACGTCTGCTACTATTTCCATTTCACGCACCGATTCAGTGGTCGCTCATCATGCCTGACCAAACTATGCAAATGATTTTTTTTTCTCTTGGCTTGGGATGTTCAACAAACCTTTCTCATCCTGATTCTTCTTTCTGATAATGGCAAATTGGCATTATCTGTAAGACCCCTAATCTCTTCCCCAGGACTTGTTCATGCCCTCTAGCACAGAGGCAAATCAATGACATTCACTATGGCCAGTTTTCAATCTACTAACACTCCATCATTTATATTTTCCTGCGGGAGACAGCAAAGGTCTGCTGTAAATGCTGGCGGTTGCATGTGTTTGTTTCTAGAATGGTGATTGAGATGGGGTTGGTCTTCCCGGGCACTGTGAATGTGTGTTAGCCATGACCAGGCACAATCATGCTTGTGTGAAGAGAATTGCAAGGAGACGGTCCAGATCCCAGGGCACATGCTGTTCCACAGTCTGTGGTCCTAAATGAGCTCGATCAATAGGACTGACGTGCTGGGGAGTGACTACGCCACTGCACACACACGTACACACACTTACAATCTGGCTCACAACTGACATACACATCTTTAAACCCAGACACTAACTTAACTACATTTTCCCAGTAGCACAATTCAGACATTTTCAAAACAGCTGGATTCTAGTAACAAGCTACATCTAGTCATCTTTCTCCTAATTTTGGCTTTATCTGCTCTTTGATTTGTTTTTCATTTGTGTTTGTCAGTGTTATATATTTATCTTCCATCTGTTTTCTCATTTAACAATCTAATTTCTTATGCTTATCATCTATCATCATATTTAGCCAAATTTCATAAATGGCTGTAGGATATCAAACTAAAGGTGCAGCTGTGTTTTCTTTGTAACTGACAGCTTTAGCATGCCACATTTTACTGAGTAAGTTTAAACATTTGTAGATGAGCTTCCCCAAAGTTTCAGAAACCTAAGTACACCGCAAAACTTTTGGTGTAGGATGTACTTTTGAGTCAATTTTTGCTGAGAAATTGCTAGTAAGTTTCACAAAAATTTACAGAGAAACTGCAAGTAACACTGAAATAAATGTGAAATTCAGATTTTGAGTAAGTATAGTATATTCTTGTAAAACATATTCAGATAATTTTAAATATTTGTTTTTACTGTGTAGATTGCAGCATTTGCACCAGTGGTCTGTAAAATCTACTTAACATAATTTGGTTTGTTTATTTTTTTTTTATGAATTTTTGGTTAATTTCAGCTTTTTTGGCACTGTGCTACTGCACAATACTGGCTTCACCTCTCTTTCATTTTATAAGTTTTCATTTCTTTGCTGTCAACAGGCCTTTCTCACCATGTGAACTTCTTGCATCTGTTCAGTTTCAAAATATTCAGCATAGCAGACTCCAACTATTTTTAGAGAGGGTGAAGGGGACCACAGATTGAACTAGTTGCATGACAGAACACAATTTGTGGATTTTTTATGGCATTTTAAATGGGTCATCGGATGCCCATTTTCTACAAGTTTACATGATTCTTTAGGGTCTTAATGAAAAGTCTGTAACATAGTTTGGTTAAAATTTCTCAATGGTAGTGTAAAAAAGCACCTTTTCCTTTCAGAGCCGTTTTGTAGCATTTTCCTTTAAATGTTAATGAGCTCTACTGATCCCGCCCCCCTCTTCCGAGCTGCTCTCAGAGAGACTGTTTAATCCATAGACAGTAAAAGAAATGGACACAGCGACCCCATTGGAACTCAATTGAGACAAGTGAAGCCCATTTTTAGCGTTTTTTAGCACTTCCGTTTCTGACGCGCAGACTCAAACGAAGTTTGACGACGTCAGCAACCTGTCTGACAGATGCAAATCTTCTAGTAGCTGTGCGTGCAAACTGCCATCGTTAATCTTGCAGAGACGGCGAGCTTGAGCGGGGAGTTCTTTGTCGTGAGTGAGCAGGAGTAAGTATTCTGATTAATTATTTTGTATAGTATTTTAAAATGTAACGCCAGTATGCCATATTAAGTTAATTGCCTGCGAGCTTCTCCTCCTGTCTGTACGGTAATGCGACAGAGAGTCGCATGGTTATGATGCAATCGTTAGCCTATTTTTTACAAAAACTGTTTCTACGGGGCCATAATGTAACATAGAAGGTAATGGAGCCCTTTATACATTGTCGTGTATCTTTAAAAATAAATAATGGACAAACGGAGTCTTTAAACGCCTCAGATGTAAAGTTATTCGCTGTCAAAATGACGCCAAAATGAATGGGAGTCAATGGGAATGCTAACGCAAGTGAAGTTCTGCTACAAGATAGCACCTCTCAGCCGACTTCAACTTCCGGTCGACTTCCTTGCCGCCTGGTTTAATCATAGCCACATTCATCGTGAAACTTGCTAAATAGCACATTATTAGGAAAAGCGATTTGCAAAGATTCATCAAACAACCTTATACTCACTTTTTCTGTAGGTGAAGCTGGATCATGAATGTTTCGCGCAAAGATAGACGCATTTAGGTAGATCGGTGGAGCATTCCCTTCAGAAACAAATGTAATACACTGTGTCTTCAGCAGCTCAGACATTGGGAGTAAACAGCTCTGTTCATTATTGCATCCAACAACAAAACACCTCAATCGCTTAGGAGACATTCTCGTCTACATCTGGTCCAGCTGTGAAACAATGGCGGACTGATGACAGCTCACTCAGGGCGGGTCTAATTTAAAGGTCCTATGACATGAAAATTTCACTTTCTGAGTTTTTTTAACATTAATATGAGTTCCCCTAGCCTGTATATGGTCCCCAAGTTTCTAGAAATTTGAATCGGTGTAAATTGAGATTTTTCTATCTTTCTCTGCCTTTGAGAAAATGGAAGCTCAAACGGGCTGATCTTGAATCTCCTCGTTGTGACGTTGTAACGAGAATTGTTACCTCCCGTTTCTCTGCTTTGCCAGCCCAAATATTTACATATAATTCAGTCGCAATGTCAGCACAGGCTTTTCAAACAGACTTTTATGATATGCATTCGACGGCACTGGCACAAACAGTGAGTAACAGTGTTCATTAATGCCTGATCTGTGATCAGTGATTTCTGATGTTTAGCTAATCATTCAAGTTCACACAGACTTTCTTTCTAAATCGTTTAATACTGTTTATGCATCAGTGAATCAAGCCAGTGACTAAACGATCAACTTCACGTTGTTTCTCTTAGTAGCATGAAACAAATCTGTTATTTAAATTGTGATTTAACTACAGAGAGCGATCAAAGAACGCTTGCTTTTTTCCGGAGCTGTTACACATCGCAAGTATATCTGCACACTTGCCCAAACTGCCGTTACAATGAATGACGCTGTTATGCTCCACAACGGAGCTCTTTCTGTGTTCATGTGTTTGCTGTTAGCTGTGGTGAAAGCATTTTGTGAGAGAAAACGTGTTGCAATAATGACGAGATCACTGCATCCACGCGATAAACAGACTCTGTCTACTCAATGCTCATCACTGCAGCCTTTCATGTGATGGAAAAAGATCGAAAAAATAATTATATAATCAACACTTCCAAGATTCGTTAATCTCGACAGCTGTAATAGTAGAATATATATATATATATATATATATATATATATATATATATATATATATATTTGAGAGGGGTTTCACATGTAATATGCATTTCGAATGCAAAGATGTCAGCCGATCACAACAGTTGTGGTTTACTCAGAGTCTCACAGCAGACACGCCCCTTCAAACAGAGCATTCAAGCCAGAGGGCTAATGTCAGGATATAAATATGCTTTTTATTTCTAAATTTTAAATGTAAAAATCATACTAACAATATAAATACACCTAAGGACACATTAAAAAGCATTTAAAGAAAAGGAAATAATCCATGTCATGGGACCTTTAAGACACCATTCCAGTCTGTGATGAAACACTACTGTCAATCAAACTATTGTGGGAGGGGCCTGTCTGTGTGATGTCACAAAGACAGGCATCTGAGATAGACTCGATTTGATAAAGGGGAAAACATGTAAGTAGATAAAAAGTTTTTTTTTTAAACACTGGGCGGATTTTTATTATTATAGGGTGGTTGTTTATATACTGCCAACACACATTCAGTTCAAACTACTAGTAAAAGTGCATGTATAACCCAATGACCCCTTTCAAGGCATTTACCATACCCAGTGAGGAAAACAAGTTTCCCTGAGCAATAAAATTCTTACTTTACTGTCCACAATGAATGCCAAGACTGTGCAAATATGTACACACACATACACAATAAGAGCTTTAAGGGCTGCTTGAAGATTTAAAAAATAATCCTTCTGAGGTGCATGAACAGACAATAGTAGGTGAGTAAATAATGACACAAATTACATTCTTGATACATATCTCTGTCCTTTAAAGATATTTATTTATCTTTATAAGTGTGTTATTATGAGGACTAGCTTTATAATTCCTATGGTTTTCATGATCAAGGCTCATCATACGTCAACAGCTTTGTACACAGTGATCAGGAGGTGAGTGAGTACTCTGACATTGATTTCCTATCCTGTCATTTGTCCCAGCAGAACAAAGCATTCGCCGCTCTACCACTAATATGTGTGGCAGGAAGCAAGTCTATAAATAGTCCCTTTGCTGTATGCGTCTGATCAAAAATAACCTCTAAACTTCAACTGAAGGTATAGCATGCACTCCATTCATTGTCACAGACAACAGTGTCGCACAGTGCTTTCTGCAGCGCATCCATCTTCTGCCAAAGTCCTTTTAAAGGGACAGTTCACCCTAAAATTAAGATTCTCTCATTATTTACTCACCTTTGTGTCATTTCAAACCTTATTTGTCCCATTATAGACAAATAGCTTTATTTAGCTTGACCACGTCTGTTTAAAAAAGGATTGAAAAAAAGAAAACATAAAAAGTAGTCCAAATTCGAGACTTTTAAATCATATTATAAATTTGTGTGAGGAAAAGCCCATGATTTCAATTGTGTCTATACTAACAAAAAACTTTTCATAATCATCCACAAACTTGAATCCAATGTCACTTCGCCAACTCGATGGAGCCAACCCCTGTCCCCGGGGTCCCCGCAGCACATTGTGATGTGCCTTGTAGAGTGTCACCATTCATTTTCGCCAGCGGGACAAAATCTATTTCTCCAGATTGTCCTTCCTGCGAAGCTCAAATGCAAAGCACAGTAAATCACAGGTCCTCTGGTATTTTGAAAAAAGCTCCAAATCCACTGTTCAATGAGCAATTAATCTTTCACACAGGGCTAGCCTTGCAATAAGAATGAGCATCTGAGGGGTCCAGATCATTAGGGACTCCATAAACGGCTGGCTGAAGCTTAAGAGGTGAGTATACAGTACAGCACCAAGTGTTATTACCTTTGATCCACAAGGACATTCATGATCATAAAATCCTACAGTATAGTCAGTCTCTTTACTGACAATGTTTCTGTCTTCTTAAATTAGGAAGCCACATGTAACTGATGGCTGATTATGCTATTGCACTGACTGAGAGTAAGAGTGCTGTAAGCAGTTATTCTCTGTAGGTTGTAATTGTGCTTTTGCACCCTGTATATCCTTGTTTGGAGAGAATCATGATTCTAGCTCCAAAGGAGAAAAACAAATTGACACGTTTTAAATCTGAGGCTAATTAGTTCCACTCAGTTGAAGGTTGTGACAGTCGTCACCTAAGGGCATCTAATGCAACCTAGACAGGTGTGAAATCTAAGGGTGTTTTAACACCTGCGAGATGTGTTGAGTTCGGAGTTCGTTAAATTTCCAAGGTTGTTTTGGCTTGCTAGATTGTGTTCCCAGGGGTCCACAAAAATAACATGTAAGAAAGAACACAGCACTGTCGGAAATTAATGACTGTTCCTTATTATTCTCCCAAAATGCATGAACGATTAAAAGAAAGTAAGCTAATTGTAATTAAAAGATAAATATACTGCAGACTAATGTTCCTTTAGATTCACACTACAATTATTGGTGAAATAACATGTTTTCTATCTAATATAATTGATTTATTTATTTGCTGGATTAAGTTTCATTCAGGGACACACTATTATGGAGGAGACTAAATCAAAACATTTGTCATCAAGTGGATCCAACACAGTAACAAAATGGTACAAAAGTAAAAAAAATGTCAGCAAAAATGTAATACTAAAATGTATTATTCTATATTCTTCATCTTATCCACGTTTTTTCTCTCTCGACAGGTTACATCAGTCAGAAGGTGGCGACAAATGACTTATGTGAGTCAATGAATCTTTCACACTGAACCGATTCGTTCAAAACACTGATTCATTCAGGAACAAAAAAACAGAACATTACTGTAGGGAGTTGCTCGGAGACGGTTGACTTCGTTGGAACTATTCGAGGTGACAAAGTAAAAAAAAATAAGAATTAACTAACTTAAAATGTAAGTTACTCGATATAAAATACTTGTTAATTGAGTTTGTTTATTTATGACACTTGCAATGGTACTGTATTCTGAATATCAAACATAGCGGGAACTATACTTATCTTTTTAGGATAATAATATGTTTAATACATTTATTGTAGTCTTGTTTTACCTTTCTCCTTTCATGGTTTTCTCAATCAGGGCATCCAACATGTTCATTTTAACATCTGCTTGATTTGGGGTTTTACCAAATGACATGAATATGTAAACATGGCAGAATATGATTGGATGCAAATCTTGTGAAGTGAACACAAAACAATACGTGGAAAGTGTTTTCTTAGATATATATGGAAAGTGTTTTCTTCCTTTTCCCCTGTTTATAAATCTTATTGTTTCACTATTCTATCTAAAAATGTTTATCTTATTCATTGCATATTATTATTAATTAATTCATTTCTAGCTGCTGATGACCCTATCAGAACAGACTTGCTTTCCACAAAGTGAGAATCACTGTGCTGGATCAATGTGTCCCACCACATGGTTCTGTTCTATGCAAATTACTGAGACATTAAGTGGTTTATCATTAGCAGTACATTAACTATACCATCATTCAGAATCAGATCTGCAGATCATGTTAATGCTACATCAGTTTATATACATTTTAATTTTCAGGCAAACTTTCTCAGATTTTTTCATTGTACCACAAAAAAAAAAAAAATAATCTTCCATTTCTATTTATAATATCACAGATTCTCCCTCCGTAATGATGAAGCCCATTATTGCTGAAGCACTGACCCTGATGACTGCCATGGAAAACAATTATACCCACCCCCGAGGAGTCACACAGCAATTATAATAATCCTACATACAATCACCGCAGTCTCCGTGAACAAAGCCGCACTTACCCATGGCAAAAAAGGGGATCCCAAGCAGCGTAGAGTTAAATTTCCCATCAGAGATGAAAAAAATCCCAGCTGCCGTCACGTTGGCGATGCAGATGGTAAGGACCCCCAACAGGCCCAGGAAGGGTTTCCCACGCAAGCAGTCCCGCATAGAGCTGGAGATGGTGGCTGCCAGGAGCACCAGCACCAAGCTGACCAGTACCTCGCTCTTGGCCAGCACGCCTGTCTTGTGGAAGTCCCGCCATAAGCTGAAGGACGTAAGTGACAGGATGTGTAGTTCCTGGCTGTCTGTGGCCAGCTGGTGCACCAGCTTACAGAATTCACTCTCCCACTTCTCAGAAATGATGTCCTGCACCACTGGTCCAAGGTTGCGGAGGTAGTATGTTATTTGGATGGCACGAGCAAACTTGACTTGTTGATCACGGCTATTTACAGGCAAGGCCACGCCCCCCAGCTGATGGCCAATAAAGGACACTCGACCATCCTAGAGGAAAAACAAACCAGTTACTAATTTATTTATTTCATTATAGGAAACTTATGAATAAAACTGAATTTGAATGCATATATATATAACGCTTATAATAAAATATATCCTAATGTCTGTTTAATAAATCAATATACTGCACAATTTTACACTATACATTTGTATAGTTTAGTGTTTTATTAGTGGATTAATAATAACACATTGAAGTACTGCAATTTGCAGTGTCAGTCTTTTTTTAAAAACTACATTACGGGTAAACGGGGAAAGAAATAAAAAAAGGGACCACATTTACTAAAATGAGGGGACAAATTCATAATTTGTGGCCATGATAAATAAATATTTAAATATGTGCAGGGCTCCGTAGTTGGTAAGGTTTAGAATGGACAATAAAATACAAACATAAAAGTGATGGGGCTTTAAAGAGGAAAGAGAGGGTAGAGACGTCAGATATACAGATATTCTGTAAAAGTCATTTGTGACACAATGTGTTTGGTATGGTATTTTTCGAATATCCTATGATTCTTCATTGCACTTATTGTTTGAGGCCGTTAAAACATTCTTTGCATATGAGCTAAGGGCTGACTTGCTGCCACTGCTGCATTTTAATATTAATTCCACATTATAATCGTGTGTAACTTGCAGGATCAGCAAGCAGGTTAATGAGCAGCTATGTTGGTGTGGATTTGTTCTGGTATTTGAATGCATGTAACACATTTCAACAATCTATTAAAATGTTCTTCCATAACAAAAAAGGGGGGTTTTCTAAAGGAAGCAGTGTTTACTTGATGATTTTAGCTTAATGGCTAAAACACAAGCTGATATCAAACCACAGCTTGAAGCTGGAATGCTAGATAAATATGTGAAGACAATCTCCACAGTTGAATGACACAATTTTTGCACCAAAAGAGTGCTGAATTTAAAAAATCCATAGCAGATTGGGTGTTACTGTTTTTTTTTTTCTCAGTAGTCTCAATATTTCAACATCCTGGACAGTGCATTTCGCTATGCTGGGAAATCGAAGTAGTCTTGGATGCAGCAATACAGCCTCAAGATGTTCTGAAAAAGACTGGCACAATATGAATGAGCTCTTGTAGAGGCCACAGTAAGCACCTCATTCACACAGATCTTGCTCCTACTCCTACTGACGTAAGCTTGGGAAAACAATAAGATATCTGGGTTGCTGTACTGTTGTGTTATATTTAGTCTTTCGTCTGTGAATACTGCAGCATTTTGAAAAAGACTGTTAGTCTTACAGGTCTCAAGATACAAGATGTATCTTCATATTCGGTGTATGTTCAGACCCAGCTTAGGTCACTTATTTTAACAATGTGCATTACACTGCATTAAATAACTCAATGCCACTCATGAATACAAACTATATTTAATAGAAATATGTTCATGTTTTAATGCTAAACATTTGGGCTAACAATCACTTAAAAATGTTTGGGGGGAAAAGTACTAATACATTCTGTTATAATTCTTTTAGAATATTTCAATAATTTTAAATAATCACTCATGTAGATTATTGATGAATCTAAGTATTTTAAGCAGTTTTACAAGCATTTCCTATATAAGCACACCTTTTATTCACAATTCCAACAATGGTTCTCCCAGCATGCATTGGGGCCTAAAATCTTGGTTTCACTGTTTCCCTACGATTGATGCTTCTTTTTTTTCATATTTACTGTAGTACAAATACACTGCAATATATGATTATGTGCTATTTTAGATCGTGAAACGCAACATATTAAGGACAGTATATTTCACAGATCAAAATGATCTAAATTTGGATAAATATAATTGAAAATATTTGAGGAAAAATGTGCTAGATATTATTTTGTTTCAGATTTAGATTACTGCTGAATCTAAGTAGTTTAAGCGGTTTTATGTTCAAGCATTTCTTATATAAGCACAGTTTTTGCTCATAATTGTAGCAATGGTCTTCCCAGCATGCACTGGGCCTGAAAAATATATATGCTTTCACTGTTTCCGAACAACTATTGTTGCTTTATTGTAATTTTTAGTCACTTTTCTTGTCTGTGATGGCAGGATGGGTTTGTTACTCTGTTAAAAATTATAATTCGTTGATTGTTACTTGTGAATGTGTGTAAAACATTTCAAAAATTACATACAACTAATTTAAGTAAGGAATCTTAATGTTAGTGGTTCTTGTAATTGCAATTAACTCAGTGTTATTAATTATCTGTTTGCATTTGAATGATTTACAGTAACAAAGTGTATACTGGATTCTAAACAGTGTATTTAATTCATAATATTGCTTGTTATATGTTCTCATAATTTTATTGATTGAATACTGCACAAGGTAGGCTATCTATTATGAAAAAAAGGATAAATTGTAAAAGTTTGGACTCTGTGGTTGTCTTCTATCTAGTGCACGTTGCAGGCTTCTCGAGTGCAGTGCTAGAGAACTTACTATTCAGCTGATTCCGAGGCAGCACACTCAGCAGCAAGAAGTCTATTCATAATTCTGGGCGTTTTGTAAGGTTTTATAATGGAAAGTCGCAATATGCCGAGATGGTTTTTGTCAACAGTTTCATTGTTGCGATGTCGCTCCATGGCACACAAAGGCTGCGTCGCAAAAGCCTCGGAAAAACGCCGTCTCGTTAGGCGGCTCGCGAGGTTTTGAAACACAGCCAGACAATGCCTCTTACCTTTAATGTTGTATTTGGATAGCTCACGGGGACCTTGGAAAAAGTGCTGTTAGACAGAACAGCTAAGCGAATGTCTTCGAATATGGTGATGATATCATCCAGGAGGCATCTCCTGTCCCGGTGGCTCAGGACACAGAGATGCGCGAAAGTGTAATTGAAGCCTTTATAATTGACACGCATATCCAGGACCTTCTTGTGCACCTGGAGCACCTGCTCGGCCAGTTCCAGGATATTTCCCCCGGATCTGGCCAGCAGAATGAGTCTTCCATATCTGCCGGGGGTGTGTAGGTCCGAGTACAGCTTGTGCTTCGACTGGTCGACGGGGAAGAGGCTGTTGGCGAGACTCCGCTCGATCTTCGCGAGGCTGTGCGTCGGGGCGACCAGGATCTCCAGGTCCGTTTCGGGCTTAAACCGGCTCAGCACCGTGAATCCGAAAATGATGGTCAGGACTGCGGGGACGGTGAGGAAGAACACCGGATGCCTGCTCACGAACAAACCCAGCCAGTAGAAAGAAGATTTCAGCCCTCTGTGTATCACTTGCCGCAGCATCCTCCTCCAGATCCAGCTTGCAGCAGATGATGCCCCGGTTCTTCCTATGAAGCACATGTGACATGTGGCTCCAGCTGAATCAATCCGTATGAGAATACTCGAGTGCACACCTGTGAAGCACTGCAGCGATTTGCAAAAGACAGTCAGATATTGATCACTATAGAGGATTGTTGGGTCCATCCATCCCCCTGATGTGTGACTGTTTCTCTCGCTTCTTCTGCTGCAACAGCAGCCAGCCCCAGTCTGATGTGCATGTGTGCTTAATTCGGACTATTCGATCGGAGGCGCCTGATTTATGGGCTTGATTGTAACCATGTGCTGCTGTGTGCATGGAAGGAGGCACGACAGGGAAATCTGGGTGGGTGGGGGCTCATTTGTAAGAACACGCGCGATTCCAAGCCCTTCACGATCGTGGACCTCTTGAAATAGCCACTCGATTACTAGCTAATGAATGAGGCATTCCCATCTAAAGGCTTAGGGCGGCACACAGAAGGCCAAATGCAGTTACGATGCAGACAAGCTAAAAATAACGTTAAATATACGAGGCTACTCAAATCTTAGTCCTTAGGACTTTGCTTTTGCTTTTTTCATGATTGTCTGCATACAGATACATTCTGCCTGGGGTGGTTCTTCAGTTAGAAGACGACTGACTTGAAGTCTTGAGAAATTAAACTTTCCTGTTAAAAGCTTCATGTTTTTATTTCTTTGTGGAGCAGAAATAGCTATAAAGCATGTTTTAATGAGCACAGCAGAACACTGTCAAAACCAAAAATAGATTAAAAAAAAGACATTGCTCTCCATTAATGTTATTCTTATCTTTAAAATTGTATTATTATTATTATTATTATTTAGTGGTCTAGTTAATTTATTTGTATTCTTTTAGATTTGTTATTCATGATTAAGGAACCGTTTTTGTTAAATGGTGGTTCTGGGACATAACTTACTTCAGGCTCTAACTTAATATGATCTAAAATATAATTTACAGTACAAGTCTGAAATACAACCTGTAATAAAAACCGGGGTTCTCCATAACTCGTGTATATGATTTCATATTCTGTAAATAAATAGCTAGACAACATGATGAAAAAGTCTGTAACATTGTTGCAAAAGAATAAAAAATAAAGTAAATAAAAAATAAGCAGTCAAAAAAAGATTTAACCAAGATCTTTGAGTTAAATAATGAAGAATAAATCACTGTGATCATGCATTAGAATAATTTCCCATTGTTATTTGCAATTTTTAACTAATGTTTCCCTAATGGCATAACCTATGAAGTGAAGTGAATGCACAGTTCTAAACAGCCCTTGCTTTGACACAAAACTCTCTACACATATGCAAAACTGTTTGTGCAATATTTTAACAGAAGCCCATCATAAAATAATTTTCTGCTCTGCTGATCATGTGTGACTGCAGAGATGACCTGTAATCCTGTTCGGTTAAAGCTTCTTCATTATTTATGTGTGGATGATGTTGTGTTTACAACCAGTGAATGGCTAAACATGGTCATTGACACAGAAAGACTGTAATTTTGTTGCTGGTTATGAATAATAAGAACTTTAACACCTTTGAGCATCTGGAACATAACCGGATGCAGAATTTGTTGAGAACCACTACTTTAAACAAACTACTTTGAGATGGTACAACATCAAAATCAATGCATACTTTATGTCAGAATGACCTGGTGAAGAAAGATGCTCTTAACCTGTAAAACATTGTAGTTACAGCATTTACCAGCAGGGGATAGCTGCAGAAGCTAACCAGCAAGAGCATTGGATGCACTCATGGATTGAACAGTATGAATGGTGCAGACAAACGCCTCCCACTCTACATAAATGTGAAATGGCAGAAAACAGCATGTTGCAATATAATTGGGATAAAAATGGAGACCATCACAGAATAGTATAACTTGTCCTAGTTTATTCCCCAGACTATTACCAAAATTAGTGCACTCCTTTTTCAATTTAACCTAAATTTAGAGCCATCAGCAGTCGTCTTCTTTACCTCTTGAGCTCAAAGGAATCAAAGTTTTCCTAAAACCAACACATGAGACAATTATTGATATATGTAGATTCTCAACACTTCCCACACCTTGTAAGTATCGACACTGCAAACATTTGGGCTGTTTAGTAAAGACTTCTGCAGTGTTGCCAGATCTCGCTAGAATAACAAGCCCAAAAAAGGCAACATGCATGAGTAAAATAAGTCTAAATAAGCAAGGTTGCTGCTTCAGATAGAAAGGTGGCACAATGGGGTGAATTTATGCATTTTTGGGGAAGGTAAGTGATGAAATATAGGAGCAAAAACTAAATAAACTATACTGATTAGTAATGACATTCAAAAGGAGTTGCTATTTGTTGTAACCATATTTTATTGCACTATAAGAAGCAAGCACTAGAAAGCCCATATTATAGAAGTAAGCCAAAAATACACAACTTGGGATGAGAATGACAAATGCAATGGAAAATAAGCCCCAAGTTTCTTAGAATTAGCAGTTGTGGCAACATTGAACTACCCAGATAAAAAGAGATAAATAGTGATGGAGTTGGAGAAGGACATTAAAGCAGAAAGTGGGACAGGGTGTTGTGTGGTTGAGAGTAATCCCATATTTTTTGAAATTTCAGTTGATACGGGCCTGCAGTCAAAGCTTAATGTGCACTTCTTGCCAGCCGCTGTTGCCAGGTAGTGGGCTTATGCAAGATTGGCAGGCCAAATGCACTCAAACATGTATCTTAAAAGCACAGCTGTGGAGAAACCACATTGTAAAATTGCTACAAAATGCACAAATACAAAAAAGACATTGCAAGCGATGTCAGAACATAACAAACCCTGTATTATATGGAAAGTTAACATATATATCAAATAACAGTGTGCTGCGTTAGAGATACCATAAACGGTGTGATGCTACTTCAAGTCATAAGCGCAAGTGCAACAGAGAAAAATATGTTGCAGATTGTGAATAATGCGCCTCTGAGGTTCACATCACAGCCTGAGGCCACGGCTGTCAGTCACGAGACCTGTATAGTAATCCGTTCGATGGTTTTAACCTAAAGATCATTTACATTGTACGGTGGCTTTTCTTTACAGTTCTTTATATTGGGTTTTCATTTACAGTTATTTCAAGTGAAGTCAAGTCAAGTCAAGTCTGCTTTATTGTCAATTCTTCCACATGTACAGTACATACATACAGAGAATCTAAATTGTGTTACTCTCAGACCCCTCGGTGCATACAGATAACATTAACAGTAGGTCCTAAAAATCTAGATCAAATATAAACTGTAGATACAACTATACAATAAGGGAATGTAAAAAAGACATATAATAAAATTAAAAATCTAGTTAAATAAAGCAGCGCAAGGCACATGGCAGATAGAGTGCAAATCAGTGAAGTGAACAAACAGTGCAGATAAAAGATTTTTATTGCAAAAAGAATCTTATTCAGTCTGATTAAATTGACAAAGGGCTCAAGAGCAGTTATTTTATTTAACTGAGTGATGATGAGTTGGTAGGATGACGCCAGTTCCATTGTGAATGAGTTAGTGAGGAGACCAATGCTGCACAAAGTGACTGGTGCATGTGATCGTATATTTAATATACAAGTCATTTTAACATATAAGTCATTTATCACCCCTATTTTATTTTATCTTCACTGGTTGCCTGTATCCATTTGTGTGCAATTCAAAATTCTTCTACTCACCTTTAAGGAACTTAAAGGTCTTCCTCCCTCCTATCTTTCCGGCCTACTATCTTCTTACATACCTTCTCGCACACTCCAGTCTTCTAATTCTGAACTTCTTTCAGTACCTAGGTTCCACCTATCTTCAATGGGCGGAGGTCCTTTTCCGTTATTGCACCCAAACTTTGGAATTCACTTCCCTTGGCACTCAGAACAGTCACCTCTTTTAGTGAATTCAAGTCAAAACTTAAAACTTATTTGTTTAATCAACACTATCACTAATGTACATGTGTATTTGTCCGTTTTGTTCTCCATTTTTATGTCTTCACTACATAATCTATATTATATGCAACTGCATTATTTGCATTATTTGCATTGGGCAAATGTCCAATGAAATTGTTCCTTGTTATACATTTTTGTTGCTTTGGTGTACAATGTTCAGCGTCCTTGAGCTCGGGAAAGGTGCTATATAAATACAAAATATTATTATTATCATTTAAACATATGCTACGAATCTTTATTATTATCTTAAAAAAATATTATACAATACATCTGTGATGATGGTTTTAAAACAGTAAAGTGTAGCAGAAATGAGTCGAATCAGACAAATCAAAGAGTCTATCAGAGCTGTGTGCATTGAAACGAGAGCCGAACTCCTCAGGAAGTCATAAATCAGTTCTAGTGCCACAAGAACCAAGCAAGATAACCAACCAACCAACTTGTTCACACCACAGCTTTCAACATTAACACCAATATAACAATTATTGACAATTTTAATTCGAAGAAGAGATTGTCAAATTTATTGTTCGTGATTGGAATGCAACGCTGGACATCACATGTAAACCCAGGAGATCATGTTAAATACTTGCATTGACTTCCCCCCCAGCCAGTGAAACCAGACTGAAATTCCTAAGGGGGAAGGGCTTTAAACCTTTGTCTTCACAGAAAGTCCCTTTGCCAGAGAATGGCAAAGAAACAGCTTTTTATACATTATATATGGACCAGAATGAACTCAAAAAGACTTGTAAATGAATCGTTCCATTGCTTAACTCCATATTCATTTATGTGTAACCCACACATTTGACTATCATGTATAATCACTTATTGTGTATGTCTTTTGATAACTATAGGATACATAGTCATGTCTAGTATTGACATAATCGAATTTTCTAGCTTGATATTGTCCTGACAATCATTTATTTGTAAAATATATCATAAACATGTTATAGGAATCATGTCCAAAATTAGACCCTGTGAGGCAAGAACCACATGCTTGGTAAGATAAACAAATGATTTATGATACCCCAGACTCAAGACCATATCTGATTGGTCAAGGCAACATTTGAGGGGTGGCCAACAAGGAAGTTTAAATACGTTGGACCCCATGAAATTTTGCTTTTAGTCTGCTTTTAGTCTAGCATTGCTTGTGCTATCAGTCATGCGGGCTTTTAGTCTGCTTTTAGTTCCAGCCTTGCTCGTGCTATCAGTCATGCTATTAGTCATGCCTGCTCTTAGCTTTTAGCTTGTAGCTTTGCTACCTAGCTTTAGCTTGTAGCATCTAGCCATGCGGTTAGTCATCATTGTTCTTTGAGCGCGGTTCCAGCGTGCCTGCCTGCTGCTACTATGCCACAATGAGAAGGAACACAACCTAGTCTCGTCAAACTTTATTTCTTTTCTTTTCCGTTTGAGAGTTTCGTGTTCTGAGTTAAGTTTTGTAACGTCGAGTCTCCGACGCCTGACCTCGGATGCCCGTTCAACTTCGACCAGCGCACACGACTCTGCACTTTCAGCCAACGCCCAACAACCACGGGCTTCCCAAGGCGTCACTTCACTACTGAACTTCCAGCCAATCAGCGACACCGGGATACCCCTTTCAACGGGAGTCCCTTTCACAGGAAACGAAGGCAACGTATCCCCAGATATTTGTTGTGCTGGTGTATCTAATATAATTTTAGTCACATTGAGGAACTCAATGCAAGTGCTAATTACGTGATTGATGGTTGTTCATGTCAATGCAATTTAACGTATTGCTGTCAACTTGGGATTCCATATTTCCATTCTCTTAAACTCATCTTTCCCTAACTTTCGACCTCCCTGCAACAGTTGTGTATGTGTGTGTGCGTGCGTTTATGTGTTAGATTAGTTTATATGTCTTAGATTTATTCTAATAAAGCCTTATTCATATTGAAAAGAGAAGTATCTTGTGTTTTGTGCTTACAAGTTAATGTCTTAAACTGTCGATCTTGTTACTGTGCTAATTGATAGTGGTTTCACTATAGTTTGGATATTAGTATCCAGCGCAGATTTGATGTTAAACGGCTCGTTCACTGAACAGCAGGCCCGTCTCCGTGAACAGCCGTGAAACAGTGATTCTGTTCAAATTCCCTTTAAAATCTTAAATGATTCCCTTTGAGCTAAATTGACCTGTTTCCGTTACAAAAGCTTATATTTTAAAGATACAAGATAGAACTGAATTGTGATATTTTATCTACTTGGACAGAGATGGACAATTTGTTTACGCTGTGACGTATTTAGCTCCATTTAGCCCTCCGAACTTATCTTTGATAACTGTTGGTTTGACATGATATAAAAATTGTGACAGTTATTGGGGTGAACAGACACTTTCCACTTAACACCCATGTTTCTTCTGAGGGTTATGACCAATAGAGCTGGTAAAATAATATCATTATTATTCCTTTGTGCTTGGTTCACAGCTTACTTTCCTTCACAAACATCCTCTCCACACAGCTTCGACCAATGATGAGAACAGCCAATAACATATATGAGTTGACACAGAGCTCACGTTAGCCTCCAAGAGAAAAGAAATGACCTGTCTTAATTAAAACAGCCTCTTCCCTGCCATTAGCCCTCATGTTATTGGCTGCTGTCAATACATCCATTTCACGGGAGTGATCCCATGCATTATAAATAGCTTAGTTGTTTAATGCAGTTTTAAAGAAGCCCCTGGGACCTTGCTTATATCTGCCCATGACAACGTAGGAGAGATGTTCGTTCTTACAGGGAAAATTAAATTTGAACTTGCACTTTTCAAAAGTAAATAAGGGGAAAAAATGCATTAAATTATGTTAATAAGTAATCTTATTAAAATGTTAATAAAGGCACTTAACTTTTGAAAAATGCTGATTGCAGATGAGTTATTTTCATTTCTATTAATTTTATATGAGTTCTGCAATTTTTGATAGCTGTTGCAAAACTCAGGCTGTCTAATTACAGTTTAAAACCTATATATATATATATATGTGTATATATCACAAACTGAAAGTCAGTTAAACAGATTCTAAAAAAGAAAGTGCCAAGTGTCACGATATGCTGCTGGTAGGAACAAAGGAGCTGTTGATAAACGAAACAGTCATTTATTAAATCCAACACACACAGGGTAAATCCACACTTGGAAGGGAAGGAAGATAGCTTCACAAATGGTTGGCCCATCAAAGAAACATGAGCAGACTGAGCTTAGACAGATGAGGGGAATCAACTAATAATTGGATAATGAGGACAGGAACAGGAATGACCAAATATGTTCACATGAGGGAGAAAACACTCACAAAACAGGTCCATAATCCTGACACGAAGTGCCCATTAAAAATACCAAATTTTTTAAACTCCAAAAAACCTTTTCCATGAAAAATAATGTCACGACTTATTCACATCTAATTGAACAGTTACCAAAAGACTCTAAATCATGTCCTTAATTAAAGATTTTCTTCATATCCTCTGAAAACACTGATCTGTTTAACATAACAACACCAACAATTTGAAACGACTAGTAACATAATGCAGCTGACAGTGAAGTCAGTTCCTGGCGCTGCTGCTCAAGTCGCGAGCTGTGATAAATTAATCAAATCGTGAACGATTGCTGAAAGAAACAGGTCTCCTTTTGAGGTGACAGTGTACTTTGCTATTGTTGTCAGTATTATGAATGGCCTTCATATTGTCCTGCTGCAGAATGTGCCTCGTTCCCAGCAGAGTCCGTGCAACCTTGAGTCATGAATTGCTTTGGCTTCCACTCAGGAAAACAGGAAGCACCACCTGCTGTTCAAATCTGATGTTAATTTCCCTGAGTAAGACTTCATTGAGGAGGAGAGGCGGTAACAGGCTGTAATAGTGAAAGACAGCATGGGTGTCCTCTCTGTCATTGCTGCTGTGTGTTATATGCACGATTACCAATGCATCAAGATCAGACACCGTTTAACAACTTTTTAAACAGTTCTAGTAGGATGAAAAGACCATATTTTATGAGTCTCTAAGTGTATTTTAATGTGGTTTGTGACCCAAAAATGGGTTGCAGGCCTCTTCTGAAAGGGTTTTGGATAGTAAAACAGACATATACTGTACATGCATTTATAATTTTTTTATATAATAGTTATAAACATTATTTTTCTGTCAACAAAAGAAAAAAGTGAAAATTATTGTTGAACCATGTACTGTCATTGTATGAATAACGTGTAAACTGTAATCTGACTATGTGCATTTTAAAATGTAAAATATAATTCAATTTCCAAAGCACCCTCATCAAAAATATGACCCCTTGTTAAATGTCTGCAGTAGTCCTTCAAAGCTCATTGATCATTTCACATGTCGTAATGTACACCATGCTGACATTGCTCTTCTGGGAATACATTATCTTCAGCCAAAGGACTTCACCCACAGTTCCTCCCGCAGAACTACGTTGCCTCATGTGAGAGTGAAATTCATTGGCAGGGATTTCATTTTTTAATGCCCAGTAACTAATGTTAGCGAGCGGCACCAGTGAAAGGTTGGCGCTCTTGGCCTATCCCTGTAAGTGAGTTCTCATGTACGATGGTGACTCATCTGACTGGCCCAGTTTTGTAATACTGCTGAAACAATCATTTCAGATGAAGGTCAAACGTAGCCTTAAGGGCATGTGTTCCAGCCTTTAACGATTGGGAAGACTTTACAGCGGAAGATCTTTGCACATCAGTGTGACAGAGTGGCTTATGAACTCAAGGGGAAGATCTGGTAGTGATAAAGTTGTGTGAAAACTGGAATGTGTTACTCTTGTGTAAAAATGGGCCGTGTTAGAGAAAATGTGATAGGAAAAAGGTGAATTAACTTTAAGCTTAAATCAGTGCTGATAGTTTTCCTACAGTATTTAAAAATGCTAAAAACAATTCAATAAAGGAAAAATAAGGAATATCTTGTTTACAGCAACAAGAAGTTAATGTTACGGTCATTATGTCAATCATCCCAAATTAGGGAGTGACTCCGGCATTTAGTTTGATTATAGAAAATTAAACTCTCACATTTAAATGTGGATTGCACTCATATAATTAGATGCCTAAAAAATACTTAAACCTATATGGATTTAGCTGGTTTAAGATGGTTTCCCAATTTGACCAGCTAAATAAAGTGACGTGACATTCAGCCAAGTATGGTGACCCATACTCAGAATTCGTGCTCTGCATTTAACCCATCCGAAGTGAACACACACACACACTGTGAACACACACCCGGAGCAGTGGGCAGCCATTTATGCTGCGGCGCAGTTGGGGGTTCAGTGCCTTGCTCAAGGGCACCTAAGTCATGGTACTGAGGGTAGAGAGAGCACTGTACATGCACTCCCCCCACCCGCAATTCCTGCCAGCCCAAGACTCGAACTTTTTAGAGCTTTCCCTATCCGATATCAGCCAACAGAAAATATATGGATTCGCTGTCCACATGAAGGCGCAAGGGTGGCGTTTTCAGATTTATCAACCTTGGACCCAGTTTAAAAAAATATCCACTATCCAAAACTGCCGGATCCGTGCGGACGAAATGCATTTACGATCTTTAGTATACTACATTACGTATCTTTAGTATACTACAAATACATTAATTCATTCAAAATGGTTAATGTCTCATTGTTAACTTGAGAGCTCTGTACTTATATCTCCCAAATGTCTGTTTGAGGATTAACACCAGACTGGAATAAGATAAGACTGAATATGCCCTACAAAGCCCTAGTAACAATGCAAATTTAGGATTGGCAGTTAACACCAATTTAGATTTTTTTGAGTCCTAAAACCAATTGTTTTCTTCTGTGCATATGGCCTCTTTGGTCAAGACAAATCTGTGGACACAGACAAGAAGGAGAAAGAGAAGAATTACATTTCACTGCTTGATGAAAAAATTAGAAACAAGCAGACCAAATCTAATTACGAGAACAAAGTAGGAATTAATTTGTTTATTACTGTCATTGTTCAGTCATAGATCAGCACTGTCAGAACATTACTTTCTGACTACATTAGGAGTAAAACAGAAATGCATATTGTTAATGGAGTCCTTCTTTTTGTGAAAAACATTCTTAAAATAAAGGTTCTAAAGGGGTTTTTACTAGAAATACACTATAAAAAATAAAGTAAAAATGTTCCCCAAAGAATCTTTTTCTAGAATGGTTCCATTGATGTTAAAGGTTCTTCTTTGAACCAACCAATTTATTTTAATAAAGAACTTTTTTTTTACAAGTGTAATAAATAATTTAGATCTCTCAGATGAAGCTGCATCATCACTAGCAATGCAAAATATGGCATTTTTTGCCCGCGTGCAGTACCCTATAAATATTAACTGCAAGGTTTCAAAGAAAAGGTCTTAAGTTATACATCTGTAATTTTTTTCTGCTATACAGTTGATCATCGCTAGGAGAATACAATGAAAACTGTGGGTAAGCTCAATATAAATGGTTAAAAAGACAGTTTGCTGATACAAATATCTTAAGCTGTCCAGCAAAGAAAACATAATGCTAATGTCAGCTTAATTAATGTTAGTATCACTTAACAGTACAGAAATGACAGTTTACAATGTTGTCTGCATTAAATGATCCCTTCCTTGAGATGGTGCATCAGACACTCAAGTTGAGAGCTACACTTGTTAGAGGGCAGAGCATCTCTGTGTCTTTTCAGCTGACAATTAGAGAAGACTCGCCATGGAGGAGCCAGAGAGTGATACGGCATGCCAGATGCTGCAAGGCCTCTTGAGAGAGCATGCGTTTTTTTCTGAAACAGCATCTGCTATGTGTGTGTGCATGTGGTAACATCGACTCACTGCTTAGGAAGGAACACACACAAAAAAGGTACTTTCAGGTTCTTTCACAAACCCTCATAGGTATTATTTGATGACTGTGTCATTATTCAAAAACCCTTAAATGGTAATTAAGCTGATCATGAATCTTCATTTTATACAAGATTGCAACTCAGCAATACTGTGCTCTGTTTTCCCTACGTGGCTATATGCCTGACCTATTTTTATTAGAGGACATTAAGAGTTCTGTGCGCTTATCTTTGACTTTGTTCTTGTGCTTGCAGAAAACAAACTTTGTTTTTATACAATTTCTACTTTTGGATTTGTCCTATAATGATAGCAAAAAAAAAAACTTATGTCCCAGCTGAATGTGTTTTTTTTTTTCTAATTAACTGTGCATGCACCTCAGCACCAAACAACAGTGCCTCAGTTCAAGCACATTAGATTATTTCTTTTCAACACTGGAAGCAAGATTTTCTCATATGTAAATACTGCAGTGAAGATAACTGAATAGCAACCAGATAAATAAAAGGAATTAAGATAATACAAATTCTTAAGATAATAATAATTCTTGAGACAAGGGACAAAACCACCTTTGTTTTTTTGCATTAATTAAATTTCATTTTCACAAAAAAAAAAGTAAAAAAATATATATTTATGAACCCTATCATTTGATTTCCATAATCAAAATATTGACTCAAAACTCCTAAAACCACCGGCCCTCAGACCAAAATCCAGTAATTCCTGTAGATGAAACTAAATAAATATTAAATTATGGCCTGTTTTGGCCCAGTCTTCAAGAACGTCTTTGTTTGTATCCATATGCACGGTTCCTGATGGCACAAATACAGTGTGTGGGTTCACATCAGACACATGATTAGCTCATGTTGCTAATTACCCGCAGTTTACCCTGTATATTCAATGTTTTGGACTTTGAGGACGTTTTCAGGCGTGATATGAAGAACTGCAATAGGAAATAAAGTTAATATCAATAAAGTTCCATGAGGCCATAAATAATACTGTGATAATAGGAGAGTCCATTAAGAAAAAGCAAAGAAGCCCCAAGCAATAAAGAACAAGCAATTCCTGTGTCTCGTGCTCGGCAAACAGGCTTCAACGTCAAAGAGGATTTAGCTCGCCTAAATCAGCACATTTACAAGGCCAAAAATGATGTCATGCATATTGATAAGGATGAGTCAACATGCAGCATTTCTTCCTGACTGTCATTAAGGAGATCTGTGCTTCCTTCTCTCCTCGTTCCCTACATTCTATCCTATACAGAAGTTGCTTTGAGTCATAGAAACACATTGAATTAAACATAGAATTTTGAAGTAGAAAGACTACAATATTTTCTTGTAAAAGATACTCCTATAGTCTTTGTTTTATGCACAAAAATATATATTTTTATGGTGCACATTCAGTTTAGTGCTAATCTCTTTTCTTTTTTTTAAATACATTTTTACATACAGATGCTTTCAAACAGCACATTGAAAAAAATGCCGTTAATTAAATACTCAAAAGAATATGATTTGAATTAATCTCACTTTTATAAATGAGCTGTTTTACACGTGCTGACTATGAAAAGGCCTGACTGGGATGTTCATGCACAATCCATTTACAAAGCCTTTGTAAAAAGGTATGACATACTGTATGATGGCTGGAAATAACTAAGCATATAAATCTGTTAATGACTTTTCTCTCAAATGCAGATACCATGCATTACATGAATGACTGGAGTCAAATAATAAATCACCATCTAATTATTCATTGGACAAAGAGAGAGACGTCACCATTAATTTGATCTAATTATTAATTAGACAAAGAGAAAGACATACATAGATAGCCTTCATACAGATTTCTGCAATGTTGGTCCATGTGGGGCTTGAATTCAATGTGTAAGTCACATTAAGTGAGTCACAAGACCCATCCTTCCCTCTGATTTTTAATTAGGTGGCTTGTCTGAGGAAAGAGTCCAATAGGAAACCTTCCCATGTAATCTCTTTCTGATAAGGATTTTGGGCCTTATCAAATTGATCTTTTGCCCTTGAGATAAGGAGTGTATTTGATTAGGGCATTTCTAAAATTCTTTAATGGGCTGATTCTGTGATATGATGAGCATTCCAAAGCTAACGAGAATGACAGCAGATGGCTGAAAGAATATTTCCACAAATATAAAAAGCAAAACTAAGGACTGAAATGTCCTAAAAAGAGCTAACCTTTATCAATTAAAGCCAAATCTCACAGTTGCACAAAAATAGAACACAAATATATTATTATTTTCACATATAGAATGACTGTCTGTGTCTGTGCATACCGTGTTCTGTTAGACACCACTTATCCGACTCAAAAGTGTCAGCAGACTCTAGGTTTTTCATTAGCTAAAATCTAATTCTCATTTTCTCTCCTTCATAAAAGTGACCGACTGTGTGTGTCTGTGTGTGTGTGTGTGTGTGTGTGTGTGTGTGTGTGTAAGCAGATAGCAACTTTAACAAAAGAAATGCATGTGTAATATATTTCCAAAATTCCATAATGATATAGGAAAACAAAGGATACACTGCTGTAAAAGAAATTTCATTTAGAAATTTAGCTATAATAGTCTCTCTGTCAGTGATGCTGGTTATACTAAAGGATCATATACAGAAGTTGGTGTGTGTAGCCTATCATGCAACTACCTGTGAATCAAAACACAGCTCAGAAAGACTTAAGAAGCTCTGGGTTTATTCTTAATGCAGTTTGACATTTGTCCGTTTATGGGTCAGAGATATAAGTAAATAAATAATACGTTTAATACATCTTCGAATTTTTGTTTCTATAAGAAATGTTGACTATCATACATTTTGACCAAGATTTACGAAAGACATTGATATTTCAGTATTAACCAATTAGTTTATAGATATATTTTTTTAGGTTTTACGCATTTGTCAGCAAGAGGAATTTGTAAGGAAGTGAAAATCCTTCAAAAATGTAACACAATTTAGTATGATCACTCATAAATTTGAATATGTACAGGTCAGAATAAGTATGTTTTTTTTTCATTTTTACATACAGTAAATACATATATTATGCTGAATGACCATGGTTTTGTTATACAAACTGTTCGAACAAAATTATTCAGAAGAATGAATCAGACTTTTTTACATTTTACATACAAAAGAGGGCGATTACTAAATATGGGTACAATTTCAGGAATATAGAGAGAATAACATTTTGACAGAGGAAGAAGCAATCACATTAAGTAATTAAACGGATGTACACAACAGGTAAAAACATCAAATTTGCCCACATGTTGGTCATTTTCTCCTGCCCTTGGCAGGTGGTATAGAAAAGAGATAAATACAGTAACTTAATGTTTCTTACAACAACATGACATGGTTTCAAGGACATGGTTTTATATTACAATAGACAGCAGGCTTTTTCAGAAAATAAAAGCAGAGTTGTTATGCTAAGTGCAATCTGTAAAATGGCTTTGGGTAACATTTGGTGGAATCTGGCACTTGCCTGAGAAAGATGCATGCTGGGTAGGATCAGATTAGTAAAGGTAATGTAGCTTGTAAAATGCCAGATATATTGATGGCCTCTTCAGATCTGGCAAGGTAGCACTGGCCAATGAGCTGCACAAAGATGTTTTTAAGACAGGGCTTGAACCGTCTTAAAATAGAGAGCCACTGGACAAGAGAGAACAGCCAGTACGTCAAACAGTACGAGGGGAAGGAATGATTTACTGGCTTCATGGTGTAAATCACACAATGCCTCATGGTAGGAAATTAAACTCATTTCATGCTTTGTGAACAGTTGAATAAACTGGATATCATTGGGAGCTACCTGGAGCAAGGGCATGTCAAAGTTGATTAGTATCATAATGACAACAAAAGGTCATATTAAAGCATTCTGGTCCAGAATTGGTGGGTACTCTGAAATGTTGAAGAACATTGAGGTCCAAACAACTCTGGACCTCAATGACTTTCACTGTACGGACAAGAAAACCCACACATTTTTCAAAACATCTTCTTTTGTGTTCTACACAAGAAAAACGTCATCAGGAATGACATGAGGGTAAGCAAATGATGACAAAACCTTTTATTTTCAGGTGAACTATCCTTTCAAAAACAACCATATTCTACTTTTGATTTCATGAGGTCTGTAGAATGAAATGCTGGATGACTGTACATAGGTCTCTTAAATGTAGCACATCCCCATCATCACTTTCAAATGCTGGATTTATTTGAGTTCAATGTGTTGTATTTTTAACAGGTTCTAATATGGCCTTGTCTGGGGCTGATATTATTTCCTGCTGTTCCAGAACAGAATCTTGTTTTTGTTCCTCCTTGTGAACAAACAATTTCTTTACACCATGCTTTGGTGCTTATGAGTATAACCTTACTTACTCTTGCCAAATGTCAATTAACGGAAAAGAACATAATGAGGACAAATGTTAAAAATGGCTTTTAAACTATCAGCTACTGCATTTCATATAAATACATTTTCCTGACAAAAAGGTCATAGAGATGTGTAGAGATGTATGAAGCACAGCTCACACACTGAATTTGCATAACAGTTCTCAAAACCAGTTACGAAATCTGAATGGGGAAACATTTTACCCTCACACAAAATTCCAGATTGCATGCATTCCTATTGAAATGACTGCATTTCACCGGTGAACAGTGCAAGCAATTGATCTTTTGTATTGTTGATCTATTGTATTAAATCTGTTGTATTTAATTGATGTGTTCATGTTTTCACCACATGGTCAAGACACCACCTGCTAAAACATTAAACTAACTAACTAAAACATTAAACTCACACAGGGTCGTCTCATGACTTCCTGTACATTCTACAGTTTAAAAAATATTGAAAAATATCCCTGGTTGCCCACCCCCTGACGGCAGCCTTACTTACATTCACTTGCTGAAAATGCCTGGTAAATCTAAGCAAATTGCAGCTACTGCCAAATAAGTGCCTTTGCTGATCGTTGGTGGTTTTTCACTGAAAGTGATGGAACAAACAGACCACTTTTTCAGGCCCACTTCTTTTGCTTGAATATCTCTAAGCACTGACCAAACATAGCATTGTTACTATTTCAAATATTTCAACTATTTCAGTTCTCCTTTGAGTTTTCTGGGGTGCTTTTTAGTAGAACAGAAAGGGAGAAATGGTGCATTTGCCCCGCAGTGCAAAATAAACCAAGTTCAGCAAAACAAAAATAGGAAAGCACATTTAGAAGGTTATAATATTTTAAATATGTGTTATTTAGGATAAATAACCACCATTTGTTTTCCTTTAATTTTTTCTGTCCTAAACACTAAGTCTAACAAGTGTGTTCAAAAACCCTGAGGAGGCCCAGGGTGTCTTTCAAAATGTAGGGCTAGTTTGAGATGAGTGAATATATAAAAAAAAAAAAAAAACATTTCAGTCACCTCACAACTTAAAGTAGATTACAAGTTAGTCAGAATTTACTAAATAGGTGATCACAAGTAGGGTGCTTCAACAACTTGCTTTAGGAACAGTATCAGAAGCACAAAACATTAGTAATTACTAATTTGTCACATGTCACGAAAATAAAATTATAACTGTATGTATGATAGCTGACAGTATAAGCTAACTGTGATACAGTGTATAAAAAATCCTTTACAGAACAACCTAAGTTTTACAGTTTAAATCTATTGTAATTTACATAAATAAATAGATAAATCCAACAGCCATTTTATGCTGAATTTTGCTGAATCCACTGCTGACAAACTCTGTTTTGATTCTTTAACATGCTGACAACCTCTATAATAACACAGGTGGTAAAGTCAAAGACAAGTGAAGAAACAAAGCTCATCACAAGCTATACCTTTCATTGTGTAAAGCATTAAAAAGTGGTTTTCATCACTAACAGAATGTTGAAAAAGAAACTTACTGAGTACTCACTGAGTTTAGTTATTTAATGCCTTGTGTGTTTATAGTTACTGTCCCTCTTTTTGAATTCTCAAATGACTTCATCTTTTGAATACACAACCTCTAAAAAGTTGTCCCAACTAAAAATAGACCTGTTTTTATCTTATTCAGTAAAAGCTTCTTGCTCTCCAAAGCCAGGGTTTAATGTCATAGTGGCTTTGATGAGGCTTAAACTGGGCTTAGGCAGTACTTAATTACTAATGAGCACTTTGAAACCTGCTGACTCCCTTGCACTAAAAGGCCATGGTTTGGATCATAGGTGGCATGGTTTTATTGGATTCACCTAGTTATCTGAATATATTCAGCGTATTTATATTTCCATTGAGCAAGCTGTACAGATGTTCATATGACATATTAAGTAGAATTAGGACCTACATCCCTGCTCCGACATTAAAATAATCTGATTGAAATATGTTCAAATCTATGCAATGCATTAAATAAATAATATAATAATATAGTCCGTACCTCACAGACTCCATGAAATAACAATTGGAGTATTGTTGCTTTTTAATCCATTTATTAGAGCTATTACAGATGTAATGCACATGTTTCTAAACAAAGGACCATACAGAGATCTAAGGTTTCTGACACTTGGTTTGTACTAAAATTAACAGCTTTTAACCACAATCAAAACTTCATTATATCCGAAAAAACTTTTCCTTTTTTCAGACAAGAATGGCAAGCATTAAACTACAACTTGGCATACCAACATCTTTCTTCCTTGTTTTCTGCATTCCTCAGCGGGATGAGCAGGACAGTCTGCCAACTCTAAAATTGTCATTAAAGTTGTTGGAAAAAAACCCAACAGAAACAATGATTAAAGATAATCCTAATCCACATGCACATGATTTAATATGCATTCCCTAAATCACTCACATAATTAATACAGAAAACAAAATGTGGAAGAGGATTATGTTAAGATAGACACAATAGTTGTGCCAGATCAACTCTGTAAATCATTCATGAGGAAAACAAGCCACGCAAGCCATTTTACTGTATTCCAAAATCCGATCAGGGAAAATGGTCTAATAAACTCTCAATATGACAATTGATTTCATCTGTACTGAGGTCTGCTGTGATAAAATCTGCTGTAAGCTATCTTGGTGTGTAAATTGAATTTGGCTTCAGCCGTCATGATTCTCCTCTATTTTGTAAAGGGCTGAATTTAAAAGCACAACACCTTTCCTTGAGACATTGACTCTTCGTTTCTGTTCACTGTCCTCATTATGTTTTTCACTTGATTGACATTTGGCAAGTGTAAAGTTATACCCATGAGCACCAAAGCACTGTGGAGGGAAACTCTTTGCTTACAAGAAGGAACCAGTACAAAATGTTCTGGAACAGCAGGAAACAATATGAGCCCCAGGTAAAGCCAAATTAGTTAAAGCATATGAATAACATGCCAGGTTCAAAAGGAGATTGTGATTTTTAAAGAGAGAGTTTATGGAAGAAGAAAAATTCTGTCATAATTCTCTCACCCTCATGTCTTTATTTTTGTCCATACTCAGAACCAGTACCAAAAGAAAGTTTTCACAGTGATGCCATTGAAGAACCATTTATGGTTTCCCAAAGAACCATTATTTTCTTTTCTTGAGTGAAGAACATTGAAATAATCTGAAACAATTTCTTCAATTATGAAGAATCTTTGTGCAGTGGTTTGGATGTTGAAGTGTAAAAGGAAAGTCAAAGGGGTCCAATGTTGTTTGGAACCAGATGTTCTTTAACATATATTTCATGTTCTGCAGAAAAAGGAAAATCATACCAGCTTGGAACAACATGAGGAAACACTAATTCCAATCCCTGTGTTTGAATATGCGTATATTATCAAGTCCATTTATATGTCCTATCAAATGTCCTACTATAATGTAAATCAACAACGCTGTAAAAACCCCAAGTGCTGTTAGTTGCATTCTCAGATTCTATTTGGATTGATACTATTGTGATATATTTTAATTTATGCTACACACAACAGTGAGATCATTATCATTTTAGCAGCATGGAAGCTGTAACTCAAATTACCCATTGCAGGAAAGTCTATGAAGATATTGGCTAATTGCATTTCCAAAGGCAAGTGCTGGAACCGAAAGAGAACCCCCAAACACTCACACACACACACACAAACCTTTTTTTGTCACAATGCATCTTTGCCTCAGAAAATGCAAGCTCAACCAACTGAGTTTATTAAATGCTATCCACACTGAGACATATCCCTTTTTCTAGGTCAGGGTTATTGCTGTAGACAGACTAGCCTGCATTACAAGAAAATTTCACTCAGGAAAACTTCTGCACTACGCTCCGAAACCCAAACGGTTTTACATACATGACAGCACAGGTTCTCTGCTTCAAACGCTTCATGGAGTTGCCATTTATCATTTATGCAAACTCTATAAATGGTTTATGCTAGCTGTGCAAAATCAGACTTAATTAAGAATATGACTAAACATTCCATGGCTGCTTCTCTAAACTGTACCGTAATGTGACAGAAATCACCCACCGAGAGTTTGGAGCACATTCCTGGCAAAGAAAGGGTGCAATAAAATCAACCAATCAGCTTTAAAGGTCAATACTGCTGATGCTGTTGCATGTTAGTAGTAGCTAAATCAATACTATGAAAAGGAGGATTGCTGCTAAGAGCAGAAATGGCTTCCTTATCAAAGATAGAATGTGTCAGTTCTGTTTTATAAATGAAAATGACCTTTTGGTGCTATCTAGGGCGTTCTCTCGATAGCTCCCTGCAGAGAATATCAAAATGCAGTTATATTTTTCACAGTTGTCAACTAAGGGCTTTTAAAAAAATATTCCTGACTTTCCATGTCAAGAAACTTCAGCTTTGTGGAATGCAAGAGCCTTGATAGACATCCTTCTGTGCAGTATTTACAAAAAGACTTTATATTGAAGCATTTTAAAAAAACATACATTTACTAGTATTATTTTCTTATAAAAACCATGAACCATAATCATGAAACCAAATAAAAAGTCCATGAATGGCTGTTGCATGTGAAATTACATTTAATAATTTACGCTTATAGTTACTGGGGCTACTTTTTATTCCTGTGACTGTTTCTAAGAGTAGATTTATTTTCAAAAATCTATTTCTGTACATACACAAATCCTGTCTGTAAAAAAGCCAGATATTTTCAGTGTTATTGCCCACAAATAAAAAGATACAGTTCAATAAACACACATTGGCCTTTGTGACAACATGCCCCAGTAGCAATTCATCTCAATATCAACTATAAGCATTAAATAAATAGCATTTCCAAAAATGGACCTGTCAGCTCGTATAACTGTCTGGGTTACAGAGACTTTGAAGTTCTAAAAATACTTCAGTGGAGGATGCGGGCAAATGAGGAGTGATGCTAGGAATATGTATTTTACCTAATATGTGGAACAGGGACATTTTCACTTGGGACTTTCCAATTTTCCGTGTGAGTGTGTCCGTCTGTTTCCTACCTCTGCATCAGCTCAGTAATTTCAAAAACATAAGTCCATAATGGAGCCCACACTGTATCTTTAAAGTATGAAACCTGTCCCCATGCTTACTGGAAAGACATTTAGATGCAATACAGGACTGCTGAACTTTAGGTGGAGATAGAAATGGCAAATAATTTTTTTTTTTGTGCTAATCATGCATAGTTAATTGGGTCAAAAATATAAATAATAATGATAAACGAGGAAAGAGAAAAACATACTTTCAATCCAAAGGAACTCAGAATCTAAAATAAACGTCTACAGGAATCGGACTCATGGTATTGCACAACCAATGTTGTCATTGCTAATTAAATAATAACAATGGCTAAAAATTATTTCCGGTCAACTGAAATAAAGATCAAATAAAATGTAATTAATATACAATATGTAAAGAAACCTTTATATGATATTTCTATTTAAATTTTAGTATGTCAATTTTATTTATTCTTTCATACATTTGTGTGCGTGTGGGTGTATGTGTATGTGTGTGTGTGTTTGTATATATATACACACACACACAAATACACATACATAACTACACACATAATCTTAAACTTATAAAATTTACAAATTAAGAAATAGAATAAATTGAAGATGAAGTACTAAAAAGATTAAGTAAAAATAACCAAAACTTATTAGAAACACAAGGAATAATAATAATAATAATAATAATAATAATAATAATAATAATAATTACAAAATTGTATTAAAAGATGAGTAAAAAAACTTAAGCTGAAACTAAAAACTGAAAATATAAAAGAATATGCACAACAGAAACCCATTAGGCCAAGGTGTTTATGATTAGCTGAGGGAATTTCATGTGTATTGGCTGAACACTGTAGTCACCATGAACTTCAGCTTTGTAAGTTTGCCCAAGCCAGGCTGCATTCAGAAGAAAATGCGCTCAATTATGGCTTGTGTCCATCAAACAGCCCCTTTTTCTTCCTTTTGGCAGCCCTGTTTTTACAGTCAGCCATCCTGACAGGCAGAGTGCTTCTCCCCATCCCAGATCGGGCTGATTGATCAACTGACTTGGGACCAGTACGTCACCTTGATATGGCAGAGTGTTTGACTGATGGTATGTTCTGGGGTTGGGTGTGTCAGCATGTGTGTGTGAAAAGGACGGCAGACATTACAACCAAGGCCACATGGGGTTTTTCTGACACAGGGTTGATTCACTCCATTGAACTATGAAGTGCAGCAATTTAGTTTTACTGTGAATTGATGGCTTGTGAATGAGTACTAGATGGGGTCAGTTATGATACATGGACATTCCCACCTCACCTTGGGTTCTTCTTTGGGGTGCTGACGTCTCATTAGCTTGGCTTTACTGGCTCTCACAATTGTGTTTAATCTACACGGACAATCTAAAGTCCTTTGGTGAAGCAAAGCTACCATTTGCAAAGCCAGTTTTAATGGAATTTTAATGACCAAATTTGAGCATAGCTTTTCTGTTGGTATTCAAGGGTAAATTAGTTTTTCTCAGCTGTTTTCTTGGTTTAAGTTTAAGCTCTTTATCCTTTGTAGATCTTTTGAGTAAAAAAAAACTAAGATCTTGCTGCAGCAAATCAATACTACTTTGGAAAATCATCAAATTAAAGTGGTCTTCGTCTGCTTGATACCAACGGCTGAGAAATTCTGGTCCGCATTCAATTTATTAATTGAATGATTGTAACTTCATGACTATGGTGTAAAACATTAAAAGTCATGTGCAAAACAATGCTGCAATTGTTTCATAGGACAAATATTTAGATCAAGAAATAATCATGACTCCCAGATCACACTGAATGAGACTTAAACTCTTCTGATGGCTTTTGTAAGTCACCAATACACGATTCATATTCTTCTGTTTTTGTGAAACTGCTTCATGTCTTCATCATTTAATAACATAAAACAGTAGTGTCTTGTTTTGATTATCCCTGTACGGTTATGAAATGTCAAGTTGTAGTAACTCACACTTGAAAGAAATTTAGGGTCAAACAGAGATTTCTGTTTATCAAACCATTAATCTCTTGTCTCGCTGTGAATACATTAACAGTCCATTGTGGTTAGAGGCCATTTATATTATATATTGTAGGTACTTGCACAATGATTGTTACTAAAAAAATTCTCAATTCATCAAATTAGTGAAGCACAATACTAAAATTTGAACAAATACTGTTGAAATATTTTTTTGGCTACTCTTAAAATTACTTTAATAACTAAAAACAATTAAATATTAATTGAGAATATGTGGTAAAAAGTATATATATATATATATATATATATATATATATATATATATATATATATATATATATATATATATACAAACCCGACTCCAAAAAAGTTGGGACACTATACAAATTGTGAGTGAAAAAGGAATGGAATAATTTACAAATCTCATAAACTTATATTTTATTCACAATAGAATATAGATAACATATCAAATGTTGAAAGTGAGACATTTTGAAATGTCATGCCAAATATTGACTCATTTTGGATTTCATGAGAGCTACACATTCCAAAAAAGTTGGGACAGGCAGCAATATTTACGTTTGCATTTATAATTTACATGCGATTTTGAAGTGGAAATGGTTTCTACACCAATTTATTTTGAGTAAATAGAACTTCGTGTTAGGATCAGTGTTCAAATGAATAAAAATTATATATTTTTTATTTAGTTTAAATAAACATAAAAACATAAAAACTTAGAAATGTTTCCTAAATTCCCTGGTAATTGAAATAAAACGTTTAAAATTACTAATATATATGTATATATAAGTACATGACAAAATTACCAAAACTACAAATTAAATCAAAAACTGAAATCAAAATATTCATTAATATTATAATACTATACAAATAATAACAAAAAACAAAAACAAACAGTAGTTAAGATCTGCTTACTATTATGTTTAACAGTGTTGTTAAAATATATTTGGTGTATTTTTTTAATAACACTACTAGGGCCCTATCTTGCACCCAGCGCAATTGACTTTGTACACCGACGCATGTGTCATTCCTATTTTGCACCTGCGCAAAGCGCGCTTTTCCCTCCACAGGAGCACGTCGCTAAACTAGTGAATGAACTTGCGCTCCCTGGGCGGTTCAGCGCAAAAAAGGAGGCGTGTTCCGGCGCAAACAATCCCTGGTGCTATTTTGCTGTTCCATTAAACAATTGCGCCACTGACCAGAAAAAACCAGGTCTAAAGTCAGTGGCGCGTTGCGCGTTGTTCATTATGCTATTTTAAGGGCGCATGCTTGACCATAATGTATAGCGTGCACAACGCGCATACACTTTGCTCATGTAATCTACACAGATGCAACAGTTGCAAATCATAAATTGTTACACTAAAAAATATTAACACGTGAGATGACGGAAATCATTGTGGTGTGCCACGAAGATGTGAAAAAATAGGCATAAATCTAGCTTACAAATTATTCAGGCTAATTTTAATAGGCTAATTAAGGATCAGACCTGTTGGCCAAATAGTGGAAAGACGTGTATATAAGGACATCTGACAAATTGTGGCTATTTCCTCCCACGCCTGTTTAACCGACGCTATTTTGGGTGGGTTTCTCCCATCCCCATACAACACAACTTCTCTGCCTTTCACTGCTCTTACAAGAACATCAGTCTCCTCGGCTGTGAACCGCTCCTGGCGTGCGCCTGGTAAATACGCCATAATAATAGCAATCCATAATGGAACTTGCGCACCTGCTTTTAAAGGGAATGTTGGATGACGCTCTGATTGGTTTATTTCACGTTACGCCCAAACCACACCTATGAATAATGAAGCTACTTCAGACCAACCCATTTTAGATTTGCGCCGAGCGCAAGAGCCATTTATCCCGCCGGGAAAATAGCAACAGCGCCGAGACCCGCCCACAAAGTTACTTGCGCTTCGCGTTTTGACACTTGCGTTTCAGATCGTTAAAATAGGGCCCCTAATCTTTAAATGTAAACATGCATGGAAATCAGCATGCGCAATATAACATACATCCATAAGTGTGTTTGCACATTTACACACAATTTCAACAAATAAACAACAACAACAAGCATAATCAATAATAGTAATAATAACAATAAGAAAATCAACAATATCAAAATCTAACATTAAATATATATATTATGCATCCCTTATCTATGCACATGCTTTTTTCTACATGAAGAAAATCCATTGTGATCACTGGCTGTCAAGTTCAGCTGCAAGTTTGTTTGATTTGGTTTATGAAACAACAAACCCATTTCCCTTTTATTCTATCAAACAACCACCACTTAACTATACCATTTTAGATGATATAAGCAACTACTAAATAGTTTTTTAAAAATGCTGTCTTGTTCCATTAGTCATGTCTCATCCCACCTCATCACACCAAGTAAGCCAAGACTACATTACTGCTCTCAAAAAAAAAAAAAAATGGTGAATAACACCTCTGAATACAAGAATAACTGTGCCGTATATGTGAATAACTGTGATCTCTGCATTCTATGCAAGGATGTGTGGCATGCATATTTGATATGTTCTCACTCAAACATCCTGTAAATGCAATTGAAGTGTCTGTACAGTTCCACTGGAAAGAAGAGCTGGGAAGAAATGGATTTAAACGTCTGGTGAGTCATAGTGCTTAAGTGAATCATCTGAGTGTTTTGAAGCTTAATTTTAGCCTGAATAGTTTAACTTAAAATGATTGGCTGTCTTAGGGGTATTTTAGTGCTATGCTTGCTGTAATATCCTAATGCCTGCAGCTTTAATGATAAAACAGAATGCAGGTGTAAAAATATTAATTGCTATCCAAATGTTAGTGTACAAAAATCGATACATTTCAAAGAAGCTTTCATCTCTGGAAGAGAAAGCACATGAAGAGGATTTCATGTAAAGAGTTATTATGGTAGGCAAGCTTTGTGACCGTGACCAATGTAGATAAATATTGAGCACATTTGTCTCAAACACAAAACGCCCTTATGAATACTGATGATGGCGGCCAAATATGAATTAGTCTTAAACAGAGGGTTTTTCCTCTATTCCAGATAATACGCCTCCGCCACAAAGTCCTAGAGAAAGTGTTGAGTAGCACAATGATGGGCCACCATCTGTCGTTTTCTCATTAAAGTGAGGAATATGTTAATGCATCTTCCCAGTCTTGCAGAGCTGCTAAGTCAAGGACAAAATTAGATCGCATGCAACATTGTTATCCATATGTCAAGTATTTCTCTTTTTATTGGCTGATTGAAACTTTATCTCCTATTCCTTAGTTTGTAAAAAAGGTAAAATGGGGAGTTGGACAATAAAGAATAGCTAATTGGTTAAGTAAAACAGCATAAATTTTACAGAAATACATAGATCACACTCTATAAGAATAGCACATTTACTCTCTCACACCACTGATGATTGTTAAGCCTGTAGTGTTCCTGTGTTCTCCTTGTTCCTTGTTTTCTGACCCTGGACAAGTGATGCAAACTCTGATTAATTTCGGAGAACCGGTTCTTTTTTGACAGAAAATTGAAGTTACTTGATGATAGATGATGTCAGGAACCGATGAATCTACTTTTTGAACCAGTTCAATAAGCCGATTCATCGGTTCCTGACATCATCTATCATCAAGTAACTTAAATTAATGATGTTTGTGGTCACAGTTTAATTTGCGGATCCTTTATATCAGATACAACTGACTGAGCAATATTGACTTGGATAAGATTCCTAAAAGTTTCACTCCAACAGCACACATTACAGACATACAGACGCATAAACGCGGATATGTTCTACATGACTACAGTAAAAAGAATGATTAGACCAGTCTTATAAACTCCTTGTTAAACTGCTTAAGCAACTTTAAATATAATATGCATGCACAATAAACTATTGTAAAGTTTAATCATCACATTTGACAGAAAGGCTTTTGCAGGTTTTAATAAAAATGTAAATTAATAACCTGGCTTATCATTGCATATATCAGGCTTACACAGTATCATCAACTTACTAATCAGAATCTTCGGTAATCCTCAGCAAACTTCAACACAGCTCAGTAATTTCTTGTTAAGTCCTCTGCAATCATCAGCAAACTTTCAACAGTTGGTTGAACCGGCTCAGTCGGTCCTTTTTAAGTAGGACATGATACTTCGGCTGTGCATCCTGCGTCATCAACCCAGAAATAAAGTTAGATTCAGTTCAATTTGTGAACTGACTCAATCGATTACTTCCTGAGAAAATGCTCAAAGGAACAATTTGTTCAAGACACGAACATCACTACCCTGCCGGACTGTTTCCATGTTTTTGGATTGTTTGCTGCCTACCCTGACTATTGCCTGTGTGATTACCCTTCTGCCTGTGCCTTGGATATTACGATTTGCTAGTGTTTGGAGCCTGCCTGTCTGACCACGCTTTTAATAAAGCTTTGCTTTTGGATCCTCTACTCTGTTATTTATATTGATTATACTGATTGGACTTGATTAGGAAAGCCACACACCTGTCTATATAAGACCTTACATCTCACTGTGCATGTCAGAGCAAATGAGAATCATGAGGTCAAAGGAACTGCCTGAAGAGCTCAGAGACAGAATTGTGGCAAGGCTTACAAAACTATTTCTGGTTAAGAAAATAGGTTCCTAAGAGCACAGTGGCCTCCATAATCCTTAAATGGAAAACATTTGGGACGACCATAACCCTTCCTAGAGCTGGCTGTCCGGCCAAACTGAGCTATCGGGGGAGAAGAGTCTTGGTGAGAGAGGTAAAGAAGAACCAAAAGATCACTGTGGCTGAGCTCCAGAGATGCAGTCTGGAGGTGGGAGAAAGTTGTAGAAAGACACCCATCACTGCAGCCCTCCACCAGCCAGGCTTTTGTGGCAGAGTGGCCCGATGGAAGCCTCTCCTCAATGCAAGACACATGAAAGCCCCCTTGGAGTTTGCTAAAAAACACCTGAAGGATTGTCTGGTCTGATGAGACCAAGATAGAACATTTTGGCCTTAATTCTAAGCGGTACGTGTGGAGAAAACCAGGCACTGCTCATCACCTGTCCAATATAGTCCCAACAGTGAAGCATGGTGGTGGCAGCTGCAGGGATAGGACGACTGCTTGCAATTGAGGGAAAGATGAATGCCGCAAAGTACAGGGATATCCTGGATGAAAACCTTCTCCAGAGTGCTCAGGACCTCAGACTGAGCCGAAGGTTCACTTTCCAACAAGACAATGACCATAAGCACACAGATATAATAATGAAGGAGTGGCTTTGCAACAACTCTGTGACTGTTCTTGAATGGCCCAGCCAGAGCCCTGACTTAAACCCAATTGAGCAGCTCTGGAGAGACCTGAAAATGGCTGTCCACCAATGATTACCATCCAACCTGACAGAACTGGAGAGGATCTGCAAGGAGGAATGGCAGAGGATCCCCAAATCCAGGTATGATAAACTTGCTGCATCTTTCCCAAAAAGACTCATGGCTGTATTCGATCTAATGGGTGCTACTACTAAATACGTTTTTCATTTTTTAATAAATGTGCAACAATTCTGTGTTTTTCTGTCAATATGGGGTGCTGTGTGTGCATTAATGAGGAAAAAAATGAACTTGATGGCTGTAATATAACAAAGAGTGAAACATTTAAGGGGGTCTGAATACCTTCCGTACCCACTGTGTATATGTGTGTATATGTATGTCTTTGTTAATGTTAGTTAATAAAACTTACAACTGTTCAGTGTTAGTTCACGTCAACTGAGGTGCATTAAAGCTTTTTCATTAGAAATTTGCTCATTTGGCATTCTTTCTAAGCCATCAGAACCTTCTAGCTCTAAATCTTTGATGATGCTTTGAGAAAAATCTATTCTTCAAATCAGATAAAACAGATAAAAGATTCAAATGTTATTTATTTTATTTTTTAATAGTTACTTTTTTTGGCTAAGTGGCCTCAAATCAACAGCTCTTGAAATCACAGCTTTCCTGAGTGCATCAATAATACAGGACAACCCACTGTTTGGTCTAATATGAAGACATAAGACAACAGAACTATCCTATCAGTTGCTTTACGTCAGGAGTGATTTATTCATTTGGTACTTTGAACTTTACAGTCTATACTGTAGTTTTTTTTTTTTTTAGTTTCTTATTGAACAGGATTATCTGTTTTTCTTTTGCAGACTATTCTTCATAACTTCAGCATGACATTCAACTTATGACATTCAGACATTTTGTTATTTCACAAAGAAAACAGTTCACTGCTTTCATGGGGATCACAAAAATTGTAATTGTACTCATGCAACAGAAGTGCTTATCAGAAGCAGCGCAAGTAAGAAGTCATTTATTACAGCAAAATAAAAACACAGACTAGTGCATTAATTAAGATTATAAATAAACTTCTCTGAATGTCATGAACAAAGATGCTGAAAATGCCATATGTGGGGTTTCGATCATATTTGACTGGTTTTAGTAATAGTTCAATAACCAGTCTCAAATGCATACATAATTTTGTCAAGCAAAAGATTTGGTGACATGACATACAGCCAAGTATGGTGACACATATTCAGAATTTGTGCTCTGCATTTAACCCATCCAAAGTGCACACACACAGCAGTAAAACAACAGGGAAAGTATATGCAATTAAAATTCCCTGGTATTAAATTTATGTGGCCAATAAAAGTTCATACATGGTATGTTTCTCTCATTTCATTTACTTTTGATTAAAAAAAAGCTTAACAATACCACAAAAATTAGTTAAACATGCATTTTTACAATTTTTAATTGTGTAGGAAAATGCTAAGCACATTAAAGACAGAATCCTTTGTTCTTGTTTAAGTGAAACTGGGCCTAATTGCATTGATGCCCTTCTCTCTAAAGGGAAGGGATAAATCAACTGAAGAGTCACATGCTTGTATTTTACGAGACAATTCAGTCCTGCATTATTGCATGCATGGCACCATAAACAGGCCATTATCCCTGCACACATTATGCTCCCTATCGCCCTGTAAATCTAGGAATTAGTGTATGCAAGAAATAATGCATCTAATACCTCCTGCTGCATGCTCTTCATCTCTGGGGAAAATATGAATCTATTTGGGAAGGTGAATTCAAACAGGATGGTTGCTTGAGTACTTAGCAGCCATTTATAGATAAACACGTCCATTGGCTCTGACTATAAAACACGTTATGTAAAACTACATTTCAGATGATGTCTCCCTCAAGAAGGAAATCCATGTGTTGGAGAAGATATTACAAAGAGGAAAATCTTGAGGCTGCGGCAAACCTAATCCAGTTTGTTCCACCAGTAAAAGAAAAGCTATTCTGTACCACAGCCATCAGCTAGGGAACTGCTAGATAAACACATGTGTGATGCTTCTCTTTTGCATTGTAAGTAGTGGTCCCATGAGTGTGGCTTTATGGGAAAACGTGGCCAAGTCCCACTTTGGTAACTCACGGTTTTGACAGCGGCTCATTTAAGCTAAATGCATACAGTTAAGATGTTTATGTGGAAATGGAGCTCGACTACAGAAGCTGTGTCTAAATTACCCAAGTGCCACCAAACTATATTTCACAAACGGTACAGTTAGAACAAGTGGCAACCAAATGTCACCATGAAGGTGATCCTACAGTATGTGAGTCACAAGCTTATTTAATATCCATTTTCAGAAGCTCATATTGTAAACCAAAATCTCTCCTAAACATAATGACAATAATAACAGATCACAAACATTTTAAAATGCATTCAGCCATCGAAAACATATCTTTGCATTTAGAATATGAAATTCTAATTTGCCAGCTATATTTGGTTGATGCTTCAATTAACGATGCACAAGTCTGACAAATGTGTGTTTTATTACTGGTCAGGGCAAAATATTAATAAAAAAAGTGACAGCCTGAGCCCTAGCCTGACCTATTTTGGCCTAGTTTTAACAGAAGATGGATTATGTTCTCTGGATTTGTTGATACTGGATTCCCTTGGCCATTTGTTGTTTTGTTTGTCTTGCAGCTTGATGCTTAAAGCTGCGGTAGGGAACTTTTGACGCTCTAGCGGTTAATAAACAGAACTGCTTGCGTCTTGCGGAAGAACATTGTAGCCGGAACTACTTCTCTCTGTTTATGTCTATGAAGAATCAAAGGTACTGGGTTACTCCGCCCGGTATCCCCGAAGCAATCTAAAATAGTCCGAATATAAACACTTATTATAGGTGCACCCTAGTGATTCAGGACAAGCTAAAAACACGGTTTGGAAAATGGATTCATGGTGTACTCGCTTATTATATACATTTTTCTACATTTTGAACACAAACAAAGCTACAGACCGCAGCTCTGATTGGTTGTTTCTTAACGGGAGCGATCTATTTCTGCAAATGGCAATAGGACCACTGGGAGGAGCTTGATTTTTTTCACAGATTATCTATCTCATATTTTACTGTCAGGACATAATGACAGGTTAAACAAATATGTAAAAAATATATTTTTACAAAAGTTACCTACTGCAGCTTTAAGGGTAGTCTAGTACCTGTACTTGGGTGTGAGTTTTAATATGAACAGCAAGCTCATTTGTCCTCATTGTCTTATCTTGTTGTATCAGACTTTCATACTCTAAAGTGCAATTTGTGCATCAGCCTGTGCAAGATTGAATGGAGACAAGGCATTTCAATACATTACAAAAGTATATATGTATTTTTTTGTTTATGTTTTTGTAACTGATATAAAAAATTTAAGAGCAAACTAGAAGTAAAAAATTATATAACTATCTTTTAAAGACTAGTCTAAGCAGTTTATGTAACCAGCCCCTGTATTCACATTAAATGAGCATATAAATAGAGAGATTTTATTAATGACAGAATATTTATTTTTGGGTAAACCATGCATTTAAACCAAGATAATTTATTAAATGTAAAAATTTATGACATTAATTACTTATGCCAAAACATTTTTCTATTTATTAACAATCAGTTCATACAATCAATAGTTTTCAGAATCTAAATGTAATATCTTAATGTAATATAAGTATTTGATAAGTCATGTATGTATTTTATACTGTTGTGGTGAGTTTTTCTTTCCCGCCCGATGTGAGCTGCACATTGCAGTTTCATCCTTCAGACAGCGAGCATCATGGAGCCAGTGGAGGATGGCTGACTTATTAGCCTCAGTGTGGAATGGTCCTCCTAACAGCACATGGGCTTATCATTTTCCATTACATGGTACAGGCTCTACCTGTGCTCCCTTCAATGAAGAGGTCATTAAAGTATTCCTATTAATCTGTTCCCCCATGAGGCCTTACCAATGTGCTCATATTTCATAAAGTCTCAGATGATACTGCTAAAGCATAATAATAAGCAGACCTAAGAGAAGAAACTAGGAGTTACAGTATGTAGCTACAGCAAGCAGCACGTGGACAACCAGGTTTATAATGATAGAGTCCCAGTACAAAACTGCAACTGCATTTATAAAATCATGACCAGAATTTGGCTCAAGTCTAAAGTTGTTTTCAACATGTTATTTGAGCACCAAATCAGACTATTGGAATGACTTCTGATGAATCATGTGACACTGAAGACTGGAATAATAGCCGTTGAAAAAATAAATGACATTTTAAAATATATTAAAACAGAAAACAGCCTCTTTAATATTACTTTTTTGATCAAAATACATCCAGCCTCGGTGAGCATAAGAGACTTTCAAAAACATATCAAATAAAATCTTACCAACCCTACATTTTGGAATCTGTCAATGTTAGTAACTGTTTCACAGTTAAAAAGCTTAGTACAAAACCAAACTCTTGATTTGTGTGTTATAGTAATTGCATTTTATAGCACATTTTACTAGAAACTATTAAAAGAACATTGTGTTGTATACATACTCATACCAATGCTGGTGAATAACTGTGTGTAAAACAAATGAAGAATATGGTTGCATTAAAAAAAAGCATTTTATCTGACATTAGGCAATATATCTTTCTTTGCAATTCAATGCTAAACTCCCAGAAATGCACTGATGACTCTGTGGACTACCAGGGGGTAGCATCGTGTAAGACGTTTTACAACAGAAGAATATACAGTATATATCGAACAATCAAGCTTCAAATCAAGTGTTCTTAAGCAAATGCCAGGGCCCTCTAGGAACGTTTCTTCACCTCAGTTTTTCTCTTTGTGTAACAGTGGAACTCGTATTCTCTTTTTTCCGCTACAATAGAATACATGTTCCAGCCGAGCAATTTATCAAGCCACAACATCAATTCAAGCTCCCTTTGTATAGTGAGTGCTTTTAGAGAGGTGGTTACGATAATGGGAAAACATTGTGAAGCAGCGTGAAGTCAAGTTTAGATGTTGTCAGAATGCATAATCACAATACTGAAAATAAGGAAACCCTCTGACACAAAACCTCTTTGGAACATCATTATATATTTCAAACAATATGAAATATATCGGTCTAGGGCATTTTCATTGAGGGCATATTTATAAATGCAGCGATATCCAATGTTCATTGACATACTCTGCAATTTATCTCAGCTTCATCATTTAAAGACACATCCATTAAATCTTCAGACTATCTATTGAAATGTTGTCTTTTTAATCCTTTATCTCATCCTAAGAATTAAGAGCTTTCTTGAGGTATTAAAAAATATAGACAACCTACACAGTAAAGGCCAAGGATGATCTCTGATTCTTTGACTTTTATTCTAGCAATATGTCACAGCATTTTAATGATTTATTGTCCTCTACGAATGCATGAAAGAATCTGTACATTTATCTGCTCTTCATGTCAGTTCAAACACATCACAAAATGAGAATTAAAATTAACTGAGTATTATAACCATTAGATTAGAAAACGTTATTCTTTCTTAAATATTTATTATCCTAGCAAGCAATTTAATTTATTTTAGTCTAAATGGTATTTTAGTTGTATCTATTTTCTACACATGCATGTAGTCATTGGTTTACTATGACAGCGTCAAGTGCAAATATTAAAGCGCCTTTAAACATCCAAATAAATACATATCAAACTAGCTTTTGGATTTCTAGATGCTAAACTTCACACAGTCATGGGATGCTTCCAAAAAAAGAGACACATAGTATCTATGAAATATTTCAAAACTGTTGACAAACTGTCTGTCAAGACTAGAAAAAAAAAATGGTGGGATACCGAGTACAGTTTCTCACCGCTGTTCTCTTAAATTCTAGCGGGGATCAACCTTCTAGAACGTTCCCGTAGGCTAAGATTATATGAATAGAAAACAATCTTTCACTTGTGTCATATATACAGCAACAGAGTGTGACAGATGCCTGGAGCACAGGTCTGGCAGTGTCTGCGGTGACAGCTGCGCATCAAGGTCACATCAAATGATGCTGCTGCTTCATATTTCAAAGAAATGGAACTTTTGGCCCATAAAACTTAATAACACATTTGAATGGGTTCATTATCCTGATGCATTTTTAAATTGTGATTTTGTGAAAATTGTGACTGGGTTAAAAGCAAAACATGTCATATGGGGTACAAAAGCTGTTGAAGTGGAAATAAAGTCTCTCTCTCTCTCTCTCTCTCTCTCTCTCTCTCTCTCTCTCTCTCTCTCTGTCTGTGTGTGTGTGTGTGTGTGTGTGTGTGTGTGTGTGTGTGTGTGTGTGTGTGTGTGTGTGTTGCAAACTATTATTTTAATTCAAATTATAACAACTAATATTAAATTATAAGAAATTCCCCTAAACCTGGGACAAGAAACCCAAGTGTCAATAATGTAAAAAAAAAAAAAAAAGAAATAATAATTAATTAATTAATTATTCTATTTAAAATTGTATTTTTATGATTTAGTGGAATCACTGAAGGACAATGACAGACAAAGCATAATCACTGTAAAAAAATTCTGAAAGTTAAATCTATTATACAAATTATATACAAGCGTATATTTACATATTTCATTGAAGTATTTATATTGTAATAATTGCAACATCATGAATACAAATTGAATTATTTCATTCAATAGAAGCCTTTATGTTTTAATGGAAAACTAATATGTCCTAAATGTACATCTAATCCATGGAAATAGTGAATAATAACACCATTAATTACAATACGTGTTACATTTAACAGGCCTTCTGTGCCACAAATCCCTCGAAAATAGACCAAGAAAGAACATTCAAACCAACATTCATGATATTATGATATTCAACATAATATTTTCGGGAGAAACAAATTTTGATAAATCTTACCATGTGTGACAATACATTATCAATATTAATTATAATTGTAATAACAAAAAATGTAATGATTATTTAAAAAAAAATGAAACCAAGAGAATAAAAGTACACACACACAGACAGATATACACATATGATAATAAAATTATTACAGAAATTATAACAACAAAATATTATATTATAACAAATTGCAAATTAATTAATGAATGAAATATTCTTCTGTGGTCTCACTTTTTTTTTCTTTTTTTTCCCCACCTGAATAACTTGTGTCAACACATTCAACATGGAATATCGCTTGTGACACTTCTTTGTTAGTATGTTCACTCGTGAGAGAGAAGACCTCTCTAAGCATGTATTTGCATAGATTTGCTGACCTGGCTTATATATATATATATATATATATATATATATATATATATATATATATATATATATATATATATATATATATATATATTATTGAGAGAACTCAAACTCAAAAACAATTCCCTGAGCTAATTTAGTTTAGTTGATTGTCTGCTACATGAAGTGTGTCTTGTGCTATACATTAAAGAACACAAGTCCCATTTCAGTAGATTAACAAAAATATTTAAAACAGCACAAATCATCACATTAATATTTTTATTTAATATGTAAAATGGCGGTCTGAATCTGAATCATCAATGGACAAACTCATCTCAAATGACTCACAAAATTGTTATCAAAGCCACTGCTTTCAATTAAAATATTAAATAGCACTTTCTGTATTATTGTCTGCTGGCAGGAAAATAAAGTGCTGCATATTTAATGGAAATCAAGTGTAATATTGCCTTCACTCATCCTCAGATTATGGATCAAGACTGGGACTCCAAACACAAGAGACTCGGAAAGAGACAGATGCACGCATGAAGCGTTAAGGGACTGTGACAGGCCACTATTACATATTGAAATATTGCTCCATTCATCCACAGGCTTTATAAGCTCGATGGTTTTCTATTCTGCCTGTTCATACATCACTGTCAGCTGTAGTCTCGATCACAACCTCAATGACTGCTTTTGAAATCTCAACTGAATTGTCCTGCATTCTGCATTCTGCATTCTGTTGGGTGGTCATGCTACAGTACATGTTCTTATAAATGATCGAGCTCTTACAAGAAGGACAGCTCTAATTTTCAACCAGACGGCAAGTATGTCACAAAACATGAGTCTTTTATGCTGTGGCCTTGGTAACAGTGCATTTGTGCAACAGAGTAAGATACATAAAATGATAGCTAGCCCTAGCTCTAGACAAAGGAGCCAGCCCTTTTATAATAATAATAAAAAAATTAATACATGTTTGTAGCATAACTTACACCACTGAATTGAGTTTATTATTGTTATTTTATTTATTTATTTAAAAAAATATCTATTTGTTCAGACAAACATTTCAAAAGTGACAGAATGACCCTGTGATACTGTTACTAAACAGATTGAATAAACTAGAGAGAAAAAATCCATTATTGTTGTACACATCGTACTAGTGAGCATGTGATGTTTATTTTCAAGGAGTGTTCAAAAAGTCCACAGAATTAAAAGTGCTTATAGTTCAAAACTTCTCGAATGAGAGCACTGCAGCTTTTGCAAGAGGAATTTAGCCTTCGATTCAGCAGAGCAAGAGGTTGCGCTGGAGAAAACGGCATGCTAAATAATTGATTATGTACATAAAAGAATGCAGGAGGAACCAAGGGCAGGAAAGAACCCCAGAAGCCTGTAAATAAATCCACAGCACCTTAGCAGCAGCACGACACTCTAGAATCTGTTTTGTTATCTAGTATAATCCGCAAAATGAGCCCACGAGTGACTGTGGCTTATATAAATCTATTGAGAAAACTGTCAGTCTTCAATGATTGTGGCTATTAAGAATTGTATTAGCAGTGGCACAGCATCTTCATGTGAGATCTCACACGGTTCTTTGGGGACTATATACAAAAACACCACAAACTGCACAGGGAGAGGGGAATTTTATTTTTGTATTACTCATAAAGGATGCCTTCAGAAATTACAGCACACTAAAGCATGCTGTGACAAGGATGTCCTTTGACACAGAGTGTACGAAAAATATGCATTATGAACTAACTAAACTTAATTTGTCTGCAATTTGTTGCAACAGACAAAAGAGTAAAATATATATTCAAATATATTCAAATTAAGCAATTCATTTCTACGGAGGCCGAGAGAGCTCAACACACTGCAACTTAAGAAAACACATGCAAATTGAAAAAAACTTCAGCAAATGAAGAAAACATCTTCATCAGTTTGAGACCACAAGTGTTGCAAATCATCACAACACATGCATATAACAAAACGCGCTGCAAATCATCACAACACATGCATATAATGAAACGCGCTGCAAATCATCACAACACATGCATATAACGAAACGTGCTGCAAATACTTCACAACACATGCATATAATGAAATGTGCTGCAAATCCTCACAGCACATGCGCGTTAAGAAACAATTAATGAAGCATTGCAAATTTATTTTCATTAACCTTGAAATTATATTTAGCTGAGGATATTAAAGTTAGCCATCTTAAGTAACGTTTTACATTTAATCATGTCATTATTCAGCTTAATTAAGCTAATAATATCCACACACAAAAAAAAAAAAAAACACCTTTCAGTTCACCAACAACTCCACTGACCACTAGCCACTGCATGATAAGCAAATCCCAACTGGGTCCGACACTTTTTGATGTCTCCTTGAAACATTTCCATTGTGGTCAGTGCTATCTGCACCGCGTTCCATTATATGCATGTGTTGTGAAGGATTTGCAGCGTATTTCGTTATATGCATGTGTTGTGATGGATTTGCAGTGCGTTTCTTATATGAATGTGTTGTGAGATTTTGCAGCGCGTTTTGTTATATGCATGTTTTGTGATGATTTGCAGTGCGTTTCATTATATGCATGTGTTGTGAAGGATTTGCAGCGCGTTCCGTTATATGCATGTGTTGTGAAGGATTTGCAGCGCGTTTCGTTATATGCATGTGTTGTGAAGGAATTGCAGCGCGTTTTGTTATATGCATGTGTTGTGAAGGATTTGCAGCGCGTTTTGTTATATGCATGTGTTGTGAAGGATTTGCAGCGCGTTTTGTTATATGCATGTGTTGTGAAGGATTTGCAGCACTTGTGTTGTCAAACTGATGAAGATTTATTTTTATTTGCTGGTGTTTTTTCAATTTACATGTGTTTTCTTAAGTTGCAGCGTGTTGAGTTCCCTATCTGTCGGTCACTACGAGTTATGTCGACCGACAAATGGGGTCTCACTTGGGAGGCCAATCATCTCTGATTTTAAGAGAAAACGCCAATGAAATTGGCAAGTGGATTAACACACCTGAGCCACTCCCCGTGCCAGCGGGTATAAATAGGGCGACAGGTGCATCCACTCATTAGATTTTTGCTTCGGAGCCGAGTGGTTGTATGAAAGCCGTTATACTCCACAAAGCCATTCATCTGCTGTGTCTGGAAGCTGTTCTGGTTGGCGGTACGGCGCAAACAGCGGTGTCCCTTTCAGCGATTCCCCTGGGCGCTTCAACTAAGAGAGCAGATTTCCTAAAAGAGCAAATCGCGGACGATTCGCGTCTTTTTCAAGACGCCGTTTCGTCCGCGTCCTTCTGGATGCGGTCGTTTCCTGTTCTCTGACAATGGCCACGTTCGCTCTCTTCCGTGTCTGGGCATTCAGCACGCTGAAGGCGCGTTCGTGGATGGTTCATGCACGCACTGCGTGTGTGACCATGGCAACGCTGTGATCGCGTCTCCCCTTTCTTAAAGGGAAGGGAGCAGACCCCTCTGTCACTACCCGTTCTGGTTTCTCTGTCTCGAGCAGAGGACCGCCGGTTAGTGCTCTGGGAGATTTGAAGGTGACCGTGAGAGCTTCTCCGCCGGGCCACGCCCCACGGACCTCTTACCCCTTCCGCAGTGTTTGTCCTGTGCAGCTGCTGGGTGATTTTGCTGGGCTGTCTAATGGCAGTCCCAGCGGGTCATTCAGTTTGCCGCCGGAGATCAGATGTCGATTGCAGCATCGGGGGATGGGTTATCGACCTCTGTGGATGAAGATTCGGTGGGGCTGCCCCCCTAGGGTGTTGTCGCCACTGCCGAATTGGACCCAGAGTCGACAGCCGTGCTTGCCCGGGCAGCTGTGAGCATCAGGATGGAGGTGAATGCACCGCCAGCCCTGTGTGCTCATGGCTGTTTGATTGGTTCTCGGTGTGGAGCGCGACTCACAACCGCGTTTTACTCTGGTTCCTTTCTTCCCGGATGTGCATGGGGAAGTGATGTAGTCGTGGATGGCCCCTTTTACAGCCGGAAGCAGCTCATTTCGTTCCTCCGTCCTCACTACCCTCGATGGCGAGGCAGCTAGGGGTGTGTTGACATTCCCCAGCAGGAGAGTGCGATTGCGGTGCACTTGTGTCCGCAAAACGCCGCCACTGGGAGGGATAGTCCGCGCCCCTCACCCAAGGCCTGTAAGCTGTCGGCCGCGCTCGCTACCAAGGCTTACAGTGCTGCGGGCCAAGCTGTCTCTGCTTTGCATGCCATGGCTATCCTGCAAACCCAACAAGCCAAGGCTTTAACAAATGCACGAGGGTAGGTCCAACCCGAGGTTGATGCAGGAGCTGCGCATGGCGACTGACCTCCCCCTTCTGGGTGACGGAAGTCACAACGCAGTCCCTCGGGTAAGCGATGTCCACTCTGGTGGTCCAGTAGTGCCGTTTCAGGTTCAGCCTGGTCTGTATGAGAGACATTGACAAAGTGCATTTTCTCGATGCTCCCATGTCCCAGGCTGTCCTGTGTGGCGACGCTGTCAGGGGCTGTGCCCAGTAGTTCCTGACAGAACAACAGCAGACTGAGGCCATACAGCACATCTTGCCACGACGTGATCCTCTGGTTGCCACCATTCCGTCGCAGGCAGTGCCTCAGCCTGCTCGTCGCCGAGGGCGCCCCCCTGCGTCCTCCACACCAGCTCCGCCCCGTGCTGAGAGTTCTTCGAGGCCGGCGCGTCGAGCCCCGTGCAGGAGAGCGGCGCCCCCCGTGTCACTCCCGGCTGCAAAGTCCTCGAGGAAGTCGACTAAGCGGCCCTGACACGGGCAACTCGGAGATGCGGAGAACTGCTCTTCAGGAGATGGCGGAGAGAGCGCCACTCCCTCCCCCGGAGGAGGGCCGGGTGGAGAATCTTCTGGTTCTGTTCCGCCGCTGGTCGAACGGCCAGTGGCACCCACATTTTCATTGGAAGAGCAATTTCTCCTTCCTCCGAGTTGCAAGGCTTGTGGGCTGACAATGAGCGACGCACAGCTTCCTCATTCTCACCCACGACGCCCCCTTCGCCAGCGGCCAAGAGGTCGCGGTTCGGAGACGCAACGCCTCTCCACGCGTCTCTGGCCAGTTCCTCCGGGAACACGGGGAGTGTGGTTGCGATGACCCAGGACGCAGTGCCTTCTGGGCCTTCCGGCACGACTCCCCATCGCTGCACCACTGCGGGTATGTCGACTGTCCCTTTGGTGCCACTTGTACGGTATCTGGGAGCGTGGCTTGCGCTGCCCAACCCGTCACGCTGGCTCATCCGGACGGTTCGACTCGGCTATGCGATTCAGTTCGCCCGGCGACCCCCCCCAAGTTCAATGGCATGCTCGAGACTTCGGTGGCAGTCCAGGACGCCCCTGTCTTGCGCGAGGAGATTGCTGTCCTCCTGGCGAAGGATGCAATCGAGCCGGTCCCTCCAGCCGAGATGAGGACGGGGCTTTACTGCCCTTACTTCATCGTGCCCAAGAAAAGCGGTGGCCTTCGACCTATCCTGGTTCTGCGAGTCTTGAATCGGGCCCTACACAAGCTCCCGTTCAGGATGTTGACGCAGAAACGCGTTATCAAATGCGTCCAGCCCCAGGACTGGTTTGCAGCGATCGACCTGAAAGACGCGTACTTTCATGTCTCTATCCTCCCTCGTCACAGACCGTTCCTGCGCTTTGCTTCCGAGGGTCAGGCATGGCAGTACAAGGTCCTCCCCTTCGGGCTCTCCCTGTCCCCCCGTGTCTTCATGAAGGTCGCGGAGGGCGCCCTTGCCCCACTTTGGGAAGTGGGCATCAGGATCCTCAACTATCTCGACGACTGGCTCATTATGGCCTGGTCCCGAGAAGAGTTGTGCGATCACAGGGACTTCGTGCTTCGGCACCTCAGTCAGTTGGGGCTTCAGGTCAACCGGGAGAAGAGCAAGCTCTCCCCTGTGCAGAGAATCTCTTATCTCGGTATGGAGTTAGACTCGGTGAGTATGATGGCACGTCTCACCAGCGAGCGTGCCCACTCAGTGCTGAACTGCCTGAGTTCCTTCAGAGGCAGGACAGTGGTACCGCTGAAACACTTTCAGAGGCTCCTGGGGCATATGGCATCCGCAGCCGCAGTCACGCCGCTCGGGTTGCTTCATATGAGACCACTCCAGCACTAGTTACACTCCCGAGTCCCGAGATGGGCATGGCGCCGCGGTACACATCGTGTCACCATCACACTGATGTGTCGCCGCCTATTCAGTCCTTGGTCGGACCTTGCTTTTCTACGGGCCGGCGTGCCCTTAGAACAAGTGTCCCGGCACGTTGTTGTCACAACAGATGCCTCCAACTCGGGCTGGGGCGCGACATGCAACGGGCAGGCAGCTTCAGGGTCCTGGACAGGACCTCGACTGCTGTGGCACATCAACTGCCTGGAGTTGCTGGCAGTGCATCTAGCTTTGCGACGGTTTCGTCCGCTAGTGCTGGACAAGCACGTGTTGGTCCGCACGGACAACACTGCGGCTGTTTCGTACATCAACCGACAGGGCGGTTTACGATCACGTCGCATGTCTCAACTCGCCCGTCATCTCCTCCTCTGGAGTCAGACGTGGCTCAAGTCGCTGCGTGCTGTCCACATCCCGGGGGAGCTCAATCGTGCAGCCAGCGTGCTCTCACGACAGCTCACTTTCCCCGGGGAATGGCGACTCCATCCCCAGACGGTCCAGCTGATCTGGAGTCGATTCGGGGAAGCCCAGGTAGACCTGTTTGCTTCCCACGAGTCCTCCCACTGCCAGCTGTACTATTCCCTGTCCCAGGCCCCCCTGGGCACAGATGCACTGGCACACAGCTGGCCTCTGGCTTTACGCAAGTATGCGTTCCCCCAGTGAGCCTGCTCGCACAGACACTGTGCAAGGTCAGGGAGGACGAGGAACAGGTCCTGTTGGTTGCGCCTTACTGGCCCACCCGGACCTGGTTTTCGGAACTCATGCTCCTCGTGACAGCCCCTCCCTGGCGCATCCCCCTGAGGAGAGACCTTCTCTCTCAGGGGCCTGGCACCATTTGGCACCCGCGCCCAGATCTCTGGAACCTCCATGTGTGGCTTCTAGACGGGACGCGGCAGACCTAAGTGATCTGCCCCCAGCGGTGGTAGACACTATCACTCAGGCTAGAGCCCCTTCTACGAGGCAGGCCTATGCTCTGAAGTGGAGTCTGTTCACGAATTGGTGTTCTTCTCACCGGGAAGACCCCCGGAGATGCCCGGTCAGAGTCGTGCTTTCTTTCCTGCAAGGTAGGCTGGAGCGTGGGCTGTCACCCTCCACCCTGAAGGTGTATGTGGCTGCCATTGCAGCACATCACGATGCAGTGGACGGCCGGTCCCTGGGGAGGCATGACCTGATCGTTAGGTTCCTGAGGGGTGCCAGAAGGTTACATCCTCCTAGGACACCCCTGATTCCCTCCTGGGACCTCTCTATTGCCCTGGCGGGACTTCAGAGGGGTCCCTTTGAGCCGCTGGATTCGGTTGAGCTGAAGTTCCTGTCTCTCAAGACAGCGCTCCTGATCGCGCTCACTTCCATCAAGAGGGTCGGGGACCTCCAAGCATTTTCGGTAAGTGAAGAGTGCCTTGTGTTCGGGCCGGCCTACTCTCACGTTGTCCTGAGACCCCGGCCTGGATACGTGCCCAAGGTTCCCACCACTCCCTTCCGAGACCAGGTGGTGAACCTGCGAGCGCTGCCCCTGGAGGAGGCAGATCCAGCCTTGTCGTTGCTGTGTCCCGTAAGAGCGCTTCGCATATACGTGGACCGCACCCAGAGCTTCAGAAGCTCTGAGCAGCTCCTGGTCTGCTTTGGAGGTCAGCAGAAGGGGAAGGCTGTCTCTAAGCAGAGGTTGGCCCACTGGATAGTGGACGCCATCGCCTTGGCTTACCATTCCCAAGGCGAGCCGTGCCCCCTGGGGGTGAGGGCCCACTCCACACGGAGTGTGGCCTCCTCCTATGCGTTGGCGCATGGCGCCTCTCTGGCAGACATTTGTCGAGCTGCGGGCTGGGCGACACCTAACACCTTTGCGAGGTTTTACAACCTCCGTGTAGAGCCAGTTTCCTCCCGTGTGTTGGGTAACAGGTAATTGGCGGGAAGGGCTGGCTGGGTGTCTCGCTTGCTGCGCCATTCCCCCTAACACGGGGATGTGAGCGCCTTCTTCTCCCAGTAGAGTTCCCCGGTTGGCGTACCCTGGTCGAGCATCCTCCAGCACCCTCGGCGTCAGACTTGGCGGAGCAGTCTGTCGCCAGGCCCAGTACTGGCGTTAGCATGCCCGGAGCTGGTCAGCCCCTGTACTGGGCTAGGTGTCCATATGGCTGGGTTCCCTACGGGTAATCCCATATGTGTATTCTTCCACGGTAAGGTTTCCCTCTTGGCAAACCCGTGTCTTCCCTTGACAGATCGCTCTGTCAGTCTCTTCTGGCAGCCGTTCCATCCCTACTCCAAGGTAGGACCTGCCTCAGAGACCCTTTCCATATGTAGTACTGCCCCCTGGGTCAGTCCATATCGGTATATCCACATGTCACCTCCCTACGGGTAGGATGTGGTCTCCGTAGCGACCTTTCCTAAAGGCTCGCTTCCCCATTGTCTTGCCAGCTGAAAGAACAAATAGGGAAGATTTGAAGCAATCTTTCACTGAAGGTTGAAATCCCTTCCATTTACTTTATGTGGGCGGAACAGCAGCATGGCCTTCTCCAGCAGCGATGTACTCACCCTTTGGCCCCTTCGGTACCAAGGTCAGTGAATTTGCGCTGGGGCTTTGGGAAGGTTACGACCTTAAGCGTAGCTTTTGTAGCACGCCAAGGCTTGTCAACAATTGCAGCGCCTCAGGGTTGTGACGAGGTTCAGGTTATGGCGTTTTCCATAGGACCCCATTTGTCGGTCGACATAACTCGTAGTGACCGACAGATAGGGAACGTCTCGGTTACGTACGTAACCCTCGTTCCCTGATGGAGGGAACGGAGACGTTATGTCCCCATGCCACAACCTTGAACCATTCGCTGTTGCCGGGACACGTTCTCGGCTCCTCAGCGTAAAACCTAATGAGTGGATGCACCTGTCACCCTATTTATACCCGCTGGCACGGGGAGTGGCTCAGGTGTGTTAATCCACTTGCCAATTTCATTGGCGTTTTCTCTTAAAATCAGAGATGATTGGCCTCCCAAGTGAGACCCCATTTGTCGGTCGACATAACGTCTCCGTTCCCTCCATCAGGGAACGAGGGTTACGTACGTAACCGAGACGCTCTCTCTGCCACCGTACATTTCACATAAACATATAAAATGATCTGATTAATTTGTAAAACCGTAATATTGTACAGTAAAAAGAAAATGTGTAAAAGTCACCTAATAAATTCTGAAATGAATATTTATATTAAGAACACCTACATTTTGTGTTTTGTATATGAATAAGTTCAGAAGGCTATTTGAAATTTAATTTCATTGGCTGGAAATATTTTAAATTGTCCTTCGACAAGTCCCATCTACATCTTCTGAAATGTGAAGTGTCAAGACCAGTCAAGTTAATAACGGTGGATTGTTTCCTTTCCTTTTCTTTAACATCATGTTGTCAGAAGAAATTGTATTTCAAAATACTGAGATATCAACAAAGTAGGAGATTTTTCCCCCCAGGAAAAATGTTAGACAGATCACAAAATTACCTCTTTCCACTGAGTGATATATAGTGGCTTGATTTCATTGCCTAAATAAATTCCCAAAGCCAATGATGATGACAGTCATTACTCACAAGCATTGTAAAGGCTTTAATATTCCAAAGAGCGACTCAAACTATAGCTCCATGTTGCAGTGTTAACTCGACAGATGGTTGTGCCAGCATGAGTATAATAGTAAATAAATGTATCAGAGAAGGCTTGAGCTGCTTCTTATCCATCCAGGTGGACATGGGTATGAAAGTGCACGATTGCATGGATGGGTTATGGGTAACAGACTAGCTTAAATTATGAAGTACAATTGGTGTCTGCAGCAATTAGCTGGCTGTTATCATTTGTAGAACTTCTATACATGGAATACTTTCAACTTAAAGTGTTTCACTTAAGGCTGGATTTTTCCTATTCAAGTTTAATGCGCAGAGATAATTACAAGTAATTATTCATAGGTTGACTTATAGATGAGGTTTATCACTGTGGTGCTTTCCCAGTATTGCTGCCATGAGGTGTAAAACTACCCGTTTGCAACAAGTATGTAACACTGGTTTGTTTTTCTCCAAAATTAATCTGATCACTTGAAAAATGATCAGCGAGCAGCATGTACTGTACTTTCTTCTGACACTCATGGGTACTTTCTTAAGCATTAAAACAAATCATGACATACAGCCATTGTACTGAATTTACCCAGTTGCACATCAAATCAGTTATCTTATTTTACATTCTGTAGAAGCAAGAAAATACAAAAAATTTCCTTGGCACATGATGGTGAGTAAACACATCAGCTACGGTGTGATTGCAGCTCTCCAGCAGACATCCACTCCCACACTTGCCCCAGCCCAGAAATAGATCAAAGAGAATCCAGAAAGTCTTGATTTCCTCTGTGGATGTCCTTATTTACCAGAACAGCAATGAGGAATCAGACTGGAACACCCTGCAGCTCTGATGCATCAAAACTAAATTAACATTTGCTGAGAAACCACTGAGTGAGGTTAAAGAAACAGAGGCAACTTTTCACTGTGTTCGCCAAAGCACTAAAAGTAAATTGTTGCTCTTCATGTTACTAAAATCATCTTTTCAGTTTTCAGTAATAAATCGCATTTGTTCTTCACAAGGTGGACTAATACTAATTTTTTTTTTAATCTATTAAGTTTGTACCCAATTCATATTTGTAGACAATAGCGGTCTCACCAGCTATATTTGTTTTTCCTCAGCAATCCTTCAAAGAAAAGACAGTCCATTTTTATCACTCAGGCATGTCATACATAATGAAGTATAGTAAGAGTGTGTGAAATAGGATTTCTGACACTCTGAGGAAGAATCGGTGCTGAGCAGATGTCCACAGAGCATGTCATCTGGGGATTAGCAACTCAACGGTGGAAATGAGAACAGATTCCTCAATCTTTCCCACTTAATTCCTCCCTACAACCATATATCATGGTGTCCTGACAGCGTGAGAGGACAAAAGACAACTAAACAGACATGGAATATAAAATCCCTGGGATGATCGAATGCTGAAATGGGAATAAAATAAGAAACGTGAAGTATTAACACCTTATGCATCTAATGCTATACAGCAGTCAGATCATCTGGATCTTAGTCCCATACAGTTCGACCACAACAGCTGATACTTTGCCCTGTCTTCTGCTTTAACATGCAAGCCTGTCCCTATACCATTCAGCAAGGAAAGCCTACTGCGCATCTCAGACATCCGCTCTCAAAACCTATTACCAGAGGAGAGGAGAGCAGGTGCGCGAGCCAATAAGCGAGGAGACCCCACAGCAAGGCGGAGGCTCTGTAATTCACTTTTTCCATCTCCATGAACTTATGCGATTATGATAAACGTGGTATTTTTCTGCAAGGGGGCCATTTGCTGAGATGCATTTACAAAACAAAAACGGAGTAGGGCAATGAAAGCCAGACCCAAAGCCAGGCAGCCAGTGCCTTTCTCTTGATTTTCTCATTTGCTTTTATCACTGCTGTCACATCTCCATGGGCTATTCTTTATATCTGGGTAGAAAACAGGCCTGTTTTTAGATTAGCCTCGATTCCATTGCATTAGTGGGGCGTTTTGATTAAGACACCTAACCTGAGGGTGCTGCTGTCTGATAATGAGGTGAAGGGGAGACAAGTGAACTGGCTAGAACAATGCTAGTAACTAGTGATAGAAGAAGCCTTTCTTGACATTCTGCTTATTGTTTTCCAAGAGCTGTAAGCCAAATGTATTTTCTGGAGCTGAAAGATGAGGAGGATTTGAATAATGAAAGCGCAGTCATGACTACAAAAGAGAGCTTGTTATTTTTTGCCTCTTTGCTGGCGGTTGCTATTTGGCAAAACAAGAACTCTGGATGTAAACTCTATAGTGGAGACTCAAATACACCTCTCTTTGAAAATACACTTCAAAAAGAACAATCTTTCTCAACTCCGGATCTTGAAAATCTTTATAGTTAATAGAATGAACATAAGAACAAATATAGAACAATTTATACAACTGTGAAATTCATACACACACACACACACACACACACACAATATGGTGCCTAACTGGGATGTCACACGTACATGTACCAACTGTTTTGGTTTTGTTTTGAAGTCTCTATTTTATCTGGATCTGGCACTTTAGAACTGGGGTCCAAGATTAAACGATTTCTCTTATTCCCTTTGATGGATTGCCAAAATAAGAAAAGGAGCTCTGTGAGAAACAATAACAGACTGAATTAGGATGCAATTTGTAGAGGGATTTTAAACTTGTCTTTTTACTTCGGGCCTTGTCATACAGAGTATTTCAGTAGATTTCAATGAATGCAGACTATCTTCACTTTCTTATTTATTGAAGTGTGTGAAAACCTAAAACATCTGTGGCCTGCTGCATGAAGCTAGCTGAACAAATTTTCAGAGTAGGTTTGGAGTTGACAAAACCAAAAACAATCCAACCTGGTTTAGATCAGGTTCAGGGGTCTCACAGAGCTTGGTCTAAACGTTCACTGTCAACTCAGAGTTTGATCCAGAGTTCGTGATTAACTCTAGATCATGTGCACCAGAAAGTGTGACACGTGCAGCAAAAAGTTTGTGAATATTTTAAATAAAAAAAGGAAAAACTAAATAAAAGCAATCCATCTGTACTACAGTGTTATTGGAGACGCGGTGTGTCACGTGACAAGCCTGACACGTCACCATGGAAACAGTAAGGGGAAAGTTCGAAAATAATGGTCGTATTAAAAAAAACTCACTCTGGGGGGACCGCTGGAGTATTTTAAACTCACCACTGAAAAGGTTAAATAGATGAGTTTTACCCTTTTTGAATCCATTCAGCCGATTTCAGGTGTGGCGGTAGCACTTTTAGCTTAGCATACAACATTGAATCTAATTAGACTGTTAATGAGAGTATAGTTCCTAGCCATATTGGCCTAGAAAATCACAACTTTTCATTGCCATGGTAAGTTACCATGGCAAACAAACCCCACTCAAAACCAATCCACCTTCTTGAGTTTGCTCAAATTAAATGCAAACTTACCTTGGTAAAAAAAAAAATAGAACAGGCAACAGGCCTGCTGCCGAGGAAGATGTTTTGATCTGATCCGAGCAGGACGATGCATGCCGGTTCTTCAGTGTGATAAAAAGCTCATTGCTTACTGCCAGCACTATGAGTGCCGGTCCTTCTGACCACTTTTAATAACTTCAGGCATGCTAGATTTAGTAATAATGTAGGCAAGACTGTTTAAGGAATATTCTGGGTTCAATAAAAGTTACGATTAATCATCAGTTTTTGTTCAATAATATTGATAACAGTCCCTTGTTTTCCTGAAAAGAAGAAGATGATGAAGGAACTCAGTTTTTTAAAGCAGAAATGCAAAGTAAGATGTATTTGAAAGAATCTGCTCACTAAGCCTGCATTAAATGGATCAAAAATAGAAGCAGTAATATTGTGAAATATTATTACAATTTAATACAACTATGAATATTTCAGCATTGAAGGATTTGCCCTATTTAAATCCATTGTAAAGTGCCCCATTGTAATTCTAATTTTGTATTTATTTTTTTAAAGAAAATAATGATCAATTGAATATTCCCATGACCTGCTAAGAGACATGCCCACCCACACTGAAGATGGAAAATTGGCTACTTGGGCTAGTTACATTTTTGTGTAATCTGCAAATGATTTTATCCAAAGTGGCACAAAGTGAAAGATAAAAAGACTGATACATTTTATCAGTTCATGCATTCTCTAGGAATCAAACCCATCACCTTGGCGTTGCTACCACCATGCTACACTGTTTCCAGATCAGGAACAGTATTGGACATACATGAAAGTGAAAGTGACATGACATTCAGCCAAGTATGGTGACCCATACTCAGAATTCGTGCTCTGCATTTAACCCATCCAAAGTGCACACACACAGAGCAGTGAACACACACACACACACACACACACACACACACACTGTGAGCACACACCCGGAGCAGTGGGCAGCCATTTATGCTGCGGCGCCCAGGGAGCAGTTGGGAGTTCAATGCCTTGCTCAAGGGCACCTAAGTCGTGGTATTGAAGGTGGAGAGAGAACTGTACATGCACTCCCCCACCTGCAATTCCTGAGACTCGAACTCACAACCTTTTGATTGCCAGTCCGACTCGCTAACCATTAGGCCACGACTTCCCATACATCATTGGTATGCAGCTGCTCATAAGCTTTAAGCATAGAGTATTAAGTTTAAAAGTGCTACGGAAAAGGGTTACACAGTCTACAAGAGATAAACTGGTGTTTGGGAAGGAAAGTAGCTCCTCGGGGCATTTTCATTAGGCCTCCTCTCAGCTCAAGCCAGCCCAGACACGGGTTAGTACTTCTTCCATGTCCTCACACATCCAGTTGGGCTTGCGGAAACACAGTAAATGTGCTACCTTCGGGGAGTTCCGGAAGTGCAGTGAGTAAAAGATGAAAGTGGAAGCAGGAATGGCCTGATGCAACCAGCCACTGTACGCTGATGACAATGCAGCTCCCGATGTAGCACCAGCGATGCAGAGTGGTGATTCAAAATGTGCTAACAGCTTGATGGAGGCCCAGAGAGAAGTCAAATCTTGTTCTCACACTTGTGCACTCACACTGTGCTCATTATCACCCATAGCACAGGAGGAGGAGCAACTAAATGACAGAGGTTACACATGCACCTAATAAGCAGATTTGTAAATGTCCATTTCATAAACACGAGTAAGAAGTCATGCAATCTGCAAAGTAATTTGTTCTTTATGCATGCAATGGCAATAATAAATCCAATGTAAAAGCTTTGGATAAAAGCTTCTGCCTAATGCACAAAATATGCTCAAATGCCTGTTTAATATAATATAATTCAACACAAAAAAACACCTACTGTACATATTACATGAGAGGTTGAGTTAGTTAAAATATTTCCATGATTTACCAAACTCATAATCAGATCATTCAAACTGCTTTATCGTTATTATTTTATTTGTATTTCCTTTCTTTATGCACCCCTCTATGATGTGAGCATTGCACTCAAAGCGTAGAGTAAAAGTGTTTATAAATGCAAAAAAAAAGAAATGTAATTGAAATGAGTATGAGTAGTATATACACATTCACAGCATTCATAAGACTTTAGGCAGACAAGAAGTCTGTTGTTTCATTGGAAGAGCAAGTTATTATATTTAGATTAAAGAGTACAAGGTAATTATCATTTGTATTAAAACATATGCATATATGAATTGTTTGCTATAAGAAAATACCATGGATTGAGATAATAGAAAGATTAAAATTTCACTACTTTTGGATTGAAATAAAGCGCAGAAACAAGATTCCAGGAGAAATAATGCAGTGAAGTAATTTCATAACTGTCTATAACAGCATATTATTGGTTGAATCAGGAAAAGGAAAAAACCACAGGATATCTCTACACTACAAGACCAGAGTAACATCAACCACCAAAGAAAGAATGACTCAAGCGATGTATATTATTTGCAGCATAACCTCATTGCTTATCTACACATATGCATTAACCTTCATTAAATGTGGTCAAAGTCCATCCTAGACCACCGTTAAATGTACAGTATTTTCAGTCATCCAAACATTATCACAATGCACTGTGTCAATGTGACCAATTGTAACTGTGATTCACTCAAACATACTCGATTCAACTTCTTACTTCTGAAGAAATTACTGCATTTTATGGCTTCTTTGTAGTATTGATTATCAGTGCATTTCTATCAAGGTGAACTTGCAGCATGTCTAAGGACTCTATTTAATTGTCTACAGTAGCTGTATATTCAGAAGGCTGACTGCTGGCTTCACTTACCACTAAAGCTAAATTAAAAAGCACAGGCCATAAGTGAATGCAGGGGAATGGAGCGAAATAACAAAAGACACCAAGAGTGGATCGCCGGAAAAGAGGAGGCATGAGCTCTGCGAGCATTGCGGGCTGAAGATAAAGTGCTGATCCAGCAGACAGTGTCCTGCACAGATTGGCTCATGCGATGGACAAATTAGAGCAGTGCCCAGACACATGGTGCAGCTCCAGCTGGGTTTGACTTCGCAAGGCCTGTGGCGCATTCAATTTAAACACTCAGTTAAATAAACTGAAATTAAGATTCTGATCTTCTGAAAGGCCTCTTGGGTTCGTGTGGAACACAAAAGGAGATTTAGCAGAATGTCTAATTCTAAAGTCAGAATTATTATAAACACAATTCTGAAAACAAACAAAAAAACATGATTACTATTTTTATTGCATGGCAGAGAGAGAGAGAGAAAAAAAAACAAGAGAAATTGCAGAGTTTATACAGTATACAGTATTCAGAATTGCGAGAAACAAAGTCCAAATTGTGAGTTAAAATGGCAGAATTACCTTTTTAATTAATTTATTTATTTATTTAAATCGTGGTGGGAAAAAACCTTCCATTTCTCAGACATTATGCAATTTCTAACAGTTCCACAAGAATCAATGCAAAAGGGGTTTAGATAATTATATGTATGAAGTAAATGATGAATGAATTTTCTTAATATCTTATTCAACTTTGCTTAAATGCATTTTGTTTTAAGGATGTTCCAATAGAGTCTGATTCTCAAATGCAAACAGAAATTGAACAGTGTCATCTAGTGGTTGCATCTATAAAAACAACTTTTCACTTGTTCATTGCCTCCACTGATCAAATCAATGTACAAATCAGAGAATAAAAACAGCTGTCAGGTTGATATGTTAATTTATGACCTTTTGCATTAAAGTGCATTAGAGTTTGCACTGACCTCACTAACATGTGAACAAATTAAGCTTAAGACTTTTGGTGACCCATGCTAATGACAATTAACCATCTAAATTAAATGTCAAATTTAAAAAGCTTGCATTTATATTTATTGAACACAGGTCAGGTGACCACTATCATGCATTAGTACATTTCCTTGGCTTTATTTAATCCATACAATAGCCTTGTTTAGAAAGTGCTGATAGTTAATCAGGAGGCACTCTACTTTTGTCAGTATACAGCAGTACCACTGTCAGAAACAAATCCTTACAGAATGCTGTGTAGGGCGTTTTTCTCTGATGCCAAAGGATCAATGAGTGATCATGAGTAAATCAATACACACTGAGGATGGTCCAATGAAAAAGTGTAATCTACGTCTGTGGTCTGGAACAGAAATCACCTAATTTCAACAAATAGCCAATCAGAAAATCTCTAAATTAGTCTTTAAAGATGCATTAAAAGAAATATATAAAGAAATACATGTATTGGTGGCATTACACCAACTGCAAATTAACATCTCCCACTGTATGCTCAATTGCTCCTCTCGTATTCTGAAAAAGTACATCAAATTAGTATGCTATAAGTGATGCAAGAACTCTGATGCGCTCTGTGCACTTTTGTACCAGAGATTTGTCTTCCTCTTTTCAACATAAATGCGCTCAGAATCTGATCTGTAGAGTTTAGAAACTCTCAAAGGAGCTTGTCACCGGCTTTAAAGATTGTCACGTTAAAAGTGTTACTAGGCGAAAAGCCATTCTTGAAATGTCATGAGGCTCTAGCCCGTCAGAAAAAATTTTAATAATTTCTTCACATAATATCAAAAAGTCAGTTTGAACATGTGAAAAATGTTTCATGGGCTCCACCAATGGCATTCTTGATCTACCCTCAATTCAACTTAAAATCTACAATTCAAATCTTAAGACGAGACAAAATGGTAAACAAATATCTAGAGAAATGAACGTCATTGCCTTTAAATGGCCTACAAATGGACACAAATAGTCATTCTTGTTGTTTTTAACCACTGTGTTCTGTTGTCTTGTTACCAAAGAAATTGCATACTGACTCGTTCATGCATACTAAATTGGGTTACCCTGAAGGCCCAGGTCTGGTGCTCAAATGCTCAAATTTCCACAAAACAACACTTTACTTATCTTCACAGAACTGTTTTCCACTTTTTGAGTACAGGAACTAAAACTCTGGAAACGGCTCCCTCTTGTGACTGTGGTGTGAATACAGAGGGAAAACAATTCTAAGCAACACCCAAAGTATGTAAGACAAGGTAATACCTGCATGGTGTTATGCAAGGTTCAGAATGCCAAATTGCTTCAGGTGGTCCCCGAACCCCCAAATGTATATGCACAAGGCTGGAGTAAATATACACAGCATTCAACCTGTCTCACTTTCTCATTCATTACTTTCATTGTCCTTAATGCAAAAAAACGACATACACTAAAAAAGGTTTTACTGAGGTTTTCAACGCATTAATGAAATGATTTAACATCTTCCCTAATGGCCCCCAAATTTGTGGTCTATCTAAACATGAAAGACACCGTGGGCTGGTATAACCCTGTGGGTAGATTTAATGGACATTTTATAGCGTTATCAGAGAGAAAAAATAGAATCTATCTCTACTGCAGAACCATGATACAAGACTAATATATACAAATTATCAAAGTGTGCTGTGTGTGTTCAGAGAAAGTATGCAAACAAATGCTGACATACAGTCTGTACAGTGTTGATAAGCTCATATTAATGTATTATTCATCTGCCCTTTGAATGAATCATATGGACAATGAATATTCAGCAAACGACCCTAAATAAAAACACAACAGATGGTCCACCACAGAAATTCTTGCAAAAGCAAATAAGCCCAATATAAAATATTATTTAAAATGCTTTCAAGCAAGTTGAGCTTGATCCTCATTTTATGAAATAACAGTTTGTGAACAGTTATTTTGCTATTAGATTGCATGGTTCAGTGCAAGAACGAACTGACTATAATACAACTTGCTAATTATATTTTACTGGGTATGAATGATACAATACTGTGAATTCAGATTGTGATGAAACGAGAAGAGTGAAAGAGATTCTGTTCCTCTTTTATTAACAATTATAAACATCTTGCCCACACAATCATTTTAACTGTTTCCTATTCTGTCCAGCAATTACATTTTGGCACAGTGAAAAGACATGCATTTGTCTTTGTCAGGGAATTAAGGAAAATCTCCAACTAATAAGGCAAAAAAAAAGAAAAGAAGTAATTGTTCTCTCTGTCTAAAGCCCAAAACAAATTTAACCTGATTCAACCCTTTCCAATATGAAGTTCTTGGGCTAGACCATAAAGATCTAAATATTGTAAGATATAATCAATGGAAAACCATGAGGTATAGTGTTGAAGGAAAGAAAAGACAAAAATATGTCTAATAAAATAGCAAAGAATAACAACAATAAATATGTAAGCATGGTTTGACACCTTCCAAATTAGGTGTCCAGCAAAACTGTCCTGTCATAGATGTCTGGTGCTGGTCTCCAGCTGCTCAACCTCTTGACTTCAAGAATGTCCTCCTCTCGAGCAAGACTTTCATGTTTCTCTGCATACGGTGGACTGAAAAAAAACATACAGTACATGCACCTTAAGAAACTCTGAAGATATTTCATATCAGCGATGAAGTTGTATGGTGCAGGCCACCATAATAATATTTCTTTTACCTACCTGATGTGTTTTGTGCTGGGTTTTAGGTCAGTAAATGGTTTAAATGTGGCAAAAGGCTTGGACCTGAAGTAATATACAAGTAAATATGTTAGAAAAAATATCTGTTTGTGCTCTTATTTTGAAGTTGTTTTCTCCTCGCTCTTGTCTTGCAGATGTTTCTAGTTAATTAGTATTGTTAAATCATTTGTTTCTTGTGTATTTATAGCCTTTGTGTTTTCCTTTTCTTTGAACATTGCCCTACAGTGTGCTGTGAAAGTCTAAGTTGTTGGCTGTGTGTATACTCAGTTTCAGTGGGGAGTTTTTAAACATTCTAGGCCTACTTTGATATATCCCTTCACAGAAAGTGGAACAAAGGGTGTTTTTATGTTCATTAATTTGCAATAAAACATGGCTACAGTCCCATCCTTTTGGTCTATCTTACTGCATCTGCCGTAAGCATGTTGGTACTTACCCAAAAGTGGCTGTGCGCAGTGATGATTCATATTTATGAAAGTCAGAGCTGTACTCAGGGACTAGAAATGGTCTGACCTTTGTTGAAGGGTAGATGCTGCATTTGTCTGTGGCTGAAAAAACAAGAAGATATGGTTTATTAAAGTTTAAAGTACCTCAGACTACAAATGTTTCGAACAATGTGCTGCACTGAAAAAAAATGATAAATTACCCATGACCTAAAACAATAAGGGCTGCACTGACTACACATTACTAAATACAATTTATCTTTATGTGAGTGGTTAAGAACAATAGCAGCAAGTAACGTTATTAGCATTGATAAATTAGCTCTTACCCTGCTTTTTGCTCCCTATGAATGATTCCAGGGAATTTTCTGAAATGCATCCCGTGCTTCTTTTATGAATAATGCCATCCATAAAACATCTCTTTCCAGTGTGATAGGTCTTGGGCTGTCCAATGTTTGGATAAAAGCTCCACTCCGATAAAGTAACTCTATTAGCCTCTAAATGGACATGCCAATAAACATAAAAAATTCTGAAAAATTATCTCAGAATCTAGCAGCAAATTCCAGTAAAAATAGAGTTAAAAGTGTCTTAGATGTTACAGCCGTAGTGATTACTCTAATGAAGTCATAGGAAAGTTTTCATGTGCAGCTGCCACTAGAGATATTTTATTAATACTTGAACAGATAGATTTTGCTGATCAAAGCCTGACTCACGTGGGAAGGATCTCATCAGTTTCCTTTCATTGAGAAACTTTATGTCTTTGATGTGTGGAAATGGGGCATCACTGTATCGTGGTTCAGGTATCCAGCGCAAATGGGATTTCCAGTCAAGGTCACATCTAAAACCATTGATAACATATTAATATAGTGTATTGATTCAAGTTAAGCAATAAAAATGTGACACTTTGCTTCTACACTGAAGGAAAAGTTGAAAAGCTGTCATTTAAGTAACTGCAGTTGAATCTGTTTAATACTTTAGGGGATAGAAATTGATTCATGAAATAGTTACTCAGTGAGAACAGGCTCAATGTGTCTAATGTGAGGCTTGAAGTCCTGCTCTTTTCCAAAACTCCAGAATGAGTCACCGAAGTCTGTGTGTTTCTTCATATCTGTGTATGTGACCATCACATTTCACTATAAGTGATGAGAAAATAATTTTATAAAATAATTTTATTCAGTATTTTTTAAACTTAAATGTAGGCCTAAGGCTTGTGTTGAAAATAAGTATTTCTATGAAAAGGATACACAAGATTTTCAGAAATAGTGCTAATTTAAAGCAAAAAATAAAAATAATTCTAATATTCTGCTACCACTGCGTCCTTCTTCTCATAAAATAAATCGGATTTAGGCTAGCATCGACTATTGGATACGCAGTTTTGATATCGTGTAGCCTATATGATTTAAAAAATATTTTGTTTTTTATTCTCTAAAACACAATTCACTTCGTAAGGCGTGAAACATTTTGAGTGAATAAATGACTGAATTCAGTTTAGACAGTTAAGGGTTATTTCATGCGACTGTAAGCAAGTGTTGCAATGAGACTCATTTTAAAAAGGTTTTCTCCTTATGCCCATTGCAACGCGAATACTATACATATTTGTAGTAAATAAAAGATACATTTAGGCTGTATATCTGTATATCTGTATATCAAATACTTTCTGGAAACCTTACCTCTTGTCCCTTTTGTAGTACAGATGATCCGTTCATAGAGAGTGATGGTCTTTGTACAGAGAGTTAGGCTTTAAGACAAAACTATTGTAAAAATCCGTTGCCGGGAGAACATAAACACAACTGACAATAGCCTATAGCCAATAGACTAGAGTCTGATACAAATGCACTAGCCTATAAATTGATCGTAGCCTATAAATTTGTTCAGTTATTCACTTAGGCTACTTACTTGCTGATATGCATTATTTATTTATATAGTAATGTTGTTGGTCTCTTTGTTTGTAACATTACAAAAATTAATGAAACATTTGAATTTGAACTGATTTTAGCGTGTCGAAACGCAAGATGGCGCAAGAATATTCTAATTATTAGAAGTTATAGGCCTATATATAAACGTCTTAATAATATAATATTAAGACATATGATATTTAACATAATAATGTGTGTTAAGCCTATATATATATATATATATATATATATATATATACATAGCCTATATATATATATATATATATATATATATATATATATATATATATATATATATATATATATATATATATATATATATATATATATATATATATATATATACGAGATATATAGGCCTAGATACAGTAGATAGATAGATAAATAGATGGATACTTTTATATATTTTGTAAATTAAATAGGCTACTGTTGGAACGGATACTCAAACTGATTATTGAGTATGCCACTGGAACATAACAGGCTAGAGGAAGTGGATTCAAAAATTGTAAATATATATTTTAAAAAAAGACTATAAAATTACTAGAACCAGAGTGAGGTTTCTGAACTCAATGCAGACGAAATATAGAAAGTGGCTTGTCACGATGAGGACTGACTTTGAAATTAAAACATTTTATAAATATCTGACTGAGTTATTTATAGCTGAGAAAACTTATAAAAGAGGAATATTTTTAAAATGAGCCTCTTCTTTCAGTCAGGGCATAGCTAGTTGTTATTGCTTAAAACATACATCATAGGCCATATATTTCTGTTTATAATGCAGTCTATAAGAAATACATGAGTTATGGTTTAAGAACAACTGGTTTTAGGGGTAGTGAGTGATTAACTACATGAAATGGTAGGCCTACCTTTGTATTTAATTTAATCTAATTTAATTTCAAAGCGTATATGTCGTTGTTTTAAAAAGTAGTGGGAGGTAATGTTTAGGACATGCTTTGACCTAGTGTCTGATCTGAGAGAGAGAGAGCGAGAGAGAGAGAGAGAGAGAGAGAGAGAGAGCTCTTTAAATCCACCTGTTAGCCGGCACACATTCTTGCACCTTCTGTTTGAGAAGGTGAACTGATCGCCAGGACCGTGTGTTAGTGCATTAACTCAAAGTTCTGCATTTCCAAAGTCGTCACCGTTTACAGTCTCCATCTTTAATGGACTATCACTGCCGACGACACCATACGGGACGATGTTAATGCATCATTTGCTTAACCGTCCACAAATGGCTTGATCTCGCGGGGATTTCGCCACACAGTGCTGCAACTCGCTCAAAATCGACAAACCACTGGACTTTTTTTTTATCATTTTTTTATTGATTCGTGAATATGGCAAAGCGTCTGCACTGAACTAGACTCGAGGTTTGCAACACATTTGTTGCAAATATTTTGATGAAGAACACGATGCGCTCCCTCTCGCGTGCCCCGTAACTGCTTCCATTCATTCATTCAGCCCAGTTTGGCTCGAGCACCGTCTTCTCTCCTGGAGATTTTCCTTCCAGTTTCCTCTCAATTATGTTCACTTTCGCTGCCTTTTGCTATATGCTTTCCCTTGTCCTCTGTGCTTCTCTCATCTTCTTCGCGATCTGGCATGTAAGTGTTTGCATCTTTGGCGTGCTTTGTGAAAATATAGACTACTGCTGCAGAATGGCATATGCATGTGTTAGAGCAGAGATTGCTGCATCAGAACAAACTGTTCATCACCAGATCAAAGCCTTCTTGATATTATCAATGTCTCTTTCATGTCTTACATAACCAAACTAAATCACTGATTATCATTTGAGTGTAAATTGATTGTGAAATTAGACTTGGGTGACAGGCGTATATCCTGACTTGGTGGCACCAGCTTGTGTCAGGGAAGTCTTTTGCACACCTTTTTTGGTTTTCCCACAGCTCTAGTGGCCAAAACACCTTTTCTGGGTTGTTTCAGATTCTTTTTTTATCCACACATACCTGCATTAAACCCCATTTACAGTTCAACTGAATGAACAACGGTCAATGTTATTTTCCAGTAGCAGTTTGTGCCTGACCTGTTTTGATGTTATGCTGTCCTTTATGCCTGTGCACTTTATGCAAGGTGTAACACTGTTTTGTTTTTTTTCCTTGAGGACAGCTGCATTAAAAGCACTCGCTCACATTCACAGCACTGCAAGACTGCTCTAGATTTGGGTCAGCACAGTCGTTTGCCCTAGGCTTGCTTTTGCATAGCAACAGACATTAGCCTCAAGGGTTAAATAAGGGGTAATTATGAGGACATCACATTTGACCCAGACCTGTTAGTAAGACATCTTTCAACTCAATCTATTTCCAATATCCCTAAAACTGTCTGTCAGGTATTTTAAAAGAAGTTCCTTGTATTTGTCAGTTATTGTGTGAGGAAGGCAGAAATGCTGTCCTCAGCGGTTTCAGCTTTTTGAAGCTTTAGACTTAATTCGATCGGCTCACAATGGGAAAATCCTGACATGTCGACCCCCTTTTAGGTTAGCAAATTGAATACATTTTAGGATTTGAGTGTAGGTTCAGCATGGTGTTAAATATAGTGTACAGTACATTTTTATGTTTTTTTGTTGTTGTTGTTATTGTTGTTGTTGTTTGCACTGAATATAGAGTGTGGATTATGAGACAGCTTCCACACTGTCATTTTAAGCCATTCTTGAAAACAGTATGTCACCCAGACATGTCAAAAAGAGCAGCACCTGCTTTAAAATGGATCTGTTTTATATAATTCTGAATATCAGCAGACTTTTAGTTGATTAGTGCCCTTCAGCCAACATCCTAAAGTGTTGGAAGTTAATTTGTTTTTAGTAACACACATAAATTCTTATTTATGTATTCAAGCTGACAGTACTTATTGGCTGATGGCACAACACAAATGTGCACGATCCCAAGGGATCTTGAGCTGTGGTGTGAAAAGCAGCAGACAGGGACAATGTCCTATGAAAAGCACATTTCATGCTTTTAAAAGCCCTCCACAAAGATACTGGCAAAGCATCTACTATTATGCAATATTTGATTTATTATTGTTATATAAAAAATGGGGTTTGTAAATATATATATATATATATATATATATATATATATATATATATATATATATATATATATATATATATATATATATATATACATTGCAAGAACACACTTAATTGATTAATTGATTCCATTTGTCAAAGAGTCCTGAAAAATGTACCACAAAAATATTAGAATATTTTAGGATAAGAAATGTTTCTTGAGCACTGGTTCAGTAACCAATTCCACAATGAAAACTGGAGTAATGGCTGGTGAAAAGTATTGTTCATGCTTAGTTTATGTTAACTAAAGTAGTTAACTAATGTTCACTAATGAACCTAATAGTAAAGTTTTACTGACCCCAAGCCTTTGGAAAGGAATAGCGTAATATGTTGTGCTTTTTGCCCCAGAATGGGGTAATTACAATATCTACCTGCAAGTTTAGTAATGAAAGTTAGCTAAATCCTTAAGATCTTACAGCACTCTCTCAATGTTGAGATTTGAAAAAGTAACATGTTTTCAATGTTTTCCAGCACTGTCAAATGTATCTTTCTTTATCTCAGATTATGAGCACGGCAGAATCTATCTGCCATCCTTTTCAAAGGGATGCCTATCTGCATATTTACCCTTGTGTGTCATTCTGCTTCTGAGGGGAAATTATCCCCACATTAGCGTAACGAAAACATTGAGAGTCAAAAGCTTCCTCAGCAGATGTTTCAAGTCCACTTTCACAGCCAGTGGAAACCAACACATTAGTGCAAAGATGCACAGTTTAGAACAGTATTTAACATATTATCTGTGAATGCAGTGGTGCGTTCATCTGTGGAAGTTTGAATGGATTATTGAGATGTGTAGCGGCTGTCCTTAATTGTGGCACGTTTAATTCAGGAATTCTACAAGCTACTGTATTTCTAAGAGCTCTTGTTAAACATCGGATGGCAACCTGATTAAGCTACAAGGGGTACTGTTTTAAAAAGGCTTGCACATTCTAGCATGACTTGAATAATGTCAGTATATGAACCACAGTCCTTTTCACTAGAATAAAACAGCTTTGCTATACAGATTAGATTTTCAGTTATGTCTATGTTCACAAAAACAGGTTAATGCTCTATTGCACCTAATGCACCACCTACATTAAACTCTACCTTAACCAAACCGATAGTGTAAACAAAAGCTTGCTTTTACAAGTCTTTTATCATGACTCACGATTCACAGGATTCAGTTGAAGCACTCTGCCTCACACGTTCTTACTGTGGGTGCTACTGAGCAAGTTTACTACATAAGAAAAGCCATACATATGAAACTGGCTGTGGTGCAAACATCAAAATGTATTTGTTTACAAATGATACACTATGGTAAAGGTGTTTTGAGGTCATAACATAGTATTGTAACTGATATCTTAATTTGTGTGTAAAGAAATAAAAGTTGTTGGTGTTTTACTGCTACTGTGGGTTAGTTTAACTGGAATTTGAGTGAACTGTATGTATAGGTTGGTTTTTGGAGTTTTGGAGCAACACAATTTCCATTGAGCCTATGTTGGTTTTGTCATTTGCCTTACGCAAGCTAGTATTAGGAAGGTCTCTAATGCAAAATCAGGGGAAATACCACTAAAATGATTAATATTAACAAAATTCTAGAAATAACAGGTACTGGGTCAATATATTAGAGAATGATGAGATGGATGAGGTCAAGTATGATATAATTTGTAGACAGTACAGCAGGCAATCAAGCAGCAATCTATAATTTCTCACAGCCTGTTTCACTCTTACTGACAACACAATGAGTTATAATCATGGAAAATATGAGAATGTTTGAGGAAATCACTTGTAATCATTTTCCTAAGCAACAATTATTGTTCTGTGCATTAACAAGTATATTTCTCTAAAGTCCCGTTCTCCAGTCAGCTCAGCTTTTTCAATAAAACATAATCCTCAGATGGGTAAACTGATGTCACATAGGGTACAAAACAGCAATGTTTCCACATGGATGCAATGTGCACGTTACATTGTTTGTTGATTGTCTTTCTAGAAGGCATATAACATATGCAAGAACAATTTCTTACAACTATTCATATGCTGCTGTCAGATTTAAACCTGGCCGTTTTAAATGAACCCTGGCAGCCAAGCAGAAAAGCAGTCAAAACCAAACATTTTTACTGCTTGTGTCGCCTACAGAATTGAGAGAGCATTGGTATACTACAGGAGAGGTAGTGTAGGAAGAGAGGGCAGATTGGTCTGTAACAGGGGAAATAAGCTTGTCTAATTTGATCTAACTTTAATTTTGGCTTCTCTTGCCTTGTGCATGAGCTATAGCCATGAGGCACCATAAGACCCTATTTGCTCAAATGCACTTACTAAAGGGGATAATTTCATATGCCTTTACAATCTGAATAATTTTTGTCACATCAAGCAGTACATACACAAGTGGATATTCACAATATATTCAAGATTTCAAGATATTGTCAACTGAAGAAAGCTCATGAATATGAAAGTTTATTGCATTTTAAGTGGTTTTTATGTATCCCATTAGATTAAATCCATGTGTCTATGTGATAATGATCGTGTTCTCTTTTTTTTTACTCTGTGTTTTCAGATAACAGCCTTTGATGAGCTTCAGGCAGACTTCAAGGTGCCGATCGATCAGGGCAATCCACTTCATGCGGTAAGTCATGCAAATAATGGACTTGAACGTCTGATTCATTGCCCTTTCCTGCACTTCCATGGAAATGAATGAGTTTGTATCTGTGTGTGTGTGTTTATGGTGGGAATATATTTAAGCAAGCCCTCTGATCTTTTGCAGGCACCAGGTGTGTTGCCTATACCCCAAACTCTGAAACATTTCCTGTCATCCGCAGCATTGAATGAATAAACCATAGAGCAGCTGTCTATGTGTTGTATTTCCTCTGCTGGAGGTCCTGCCAGCTTTAATCTCACTAATTAATTCAAATTCAGGCAACTTTTCCAGCTTTTTGGATACACCAACTGTTATCCAAAAGTTTTGAACAACATTATCATTTTAGATGCCAGAATTGCAGAATAATTGACATGTGTGTGCTTGATATCTCGCAAGGCTACTTTGCAAACAAAGCAAGAGTCACAAGCTATATAAGTCTCACTCACAAAGTGACACTGACAAAATATAGCCACGTATCTGCTCCACACAAAACTTCTGTAACTGTAATTTATTACTGTCCTCCCAGCAAAGTGTCAAAGTAAGAGATACATGCTCTATATGTCACCCACCCCTCTGTGAGACTGGAGGGAACTATAGAGGATGTGGAAGGTGGGGGTGCTAAAAGATTGATGGCTTCCTAGCTGATCTCACCACCCAGTCAAGTCAATCTCACACCCTGCCTGGCTAATTGGTGTCTTCTGTCAGTCTTCAGCTGAGAGAAAGTCAGGACTTCATCCTGTGATTCTCATTGGAGCTCCGCTTATGACTCTAGTCTGCACAGCAGTGCTGCAGTCACTGTGTTCTTTCCCTCAGGCATGTTCATGCCACATGGCATTAACGTGTGTTCCATAAACAGACAGTAAATTCATTTTTTTGTCAGTAGTTTTTAGGGCTAATAATTAATTTATGCAATTAATATAGACACAATAATTTACAGTTAATGCAGCATTGTTTTTCCATTTCTGAGGGTAATGCTAATGTTTTATTATGCTTATGTTTTTTGTGTCGAAACAGGGCCGACTGAATGTACTCAGTGATTGGCCATGTTTGCATGGATGTTAAAATTAAATTCTTCCTTTAAAAACAAAAATGGCAGTATTGGTATCACTAGTGGTATTTGGTATAAATTACTGTGTGAGACTGGCCTTGATATTACTTGATAGTAAACAGATATTAGCATAAGATAAGACAGAATAGAGAATCTTGAATTACATTCATTTTTCACACCGCATTAGCAAATAGTTTTTCCCCTGGTTAGAAGCATAAATTATCATACAGTATATATGTATAAAAGCAGTATTGATATCAGTATTGGTACTGGTATTGGGTGAGACTGGCCTTAATAGTACTTGATAGTGAAAAAGATGCCAATTGTGAACAGAAAATATGGTTTATCTTGTTTTAAGCATAAATCTTACAAAATTTGTGAGGTTTAAACATTTTAAACTTTAATATGTCTGATAAATCAGAAAGCAAGAGCTAGCAGAACCTCACATTTAGCGGCCCTTGACTGCCACATGCCCGGCTAGTTCTGTGAAGCCATTCAAGATATAATTCTCCAGCAATTAAACACTTCTGATGCTATTCTTTTACAGGATTCTCAAAACTAGTTGAAACTAGACATCTTTCATGTTAATGTTATGAGCACATTAGATGGAATTAGTATCTGCTGCGCTGCCTGATGCGCACACGTTTTTAATATTTTATTATGCTAATGTTCTAGACATTACCATGCATGTGACTGATTTCAATGAAAAACAACATTAAATTAGAAGGATCATTTATGTTGCTTGCATGAGGGCAAGAGTTTTATGATCCAGATGTTTGTCAGCAGGCGCAATATAAACAACCCGACACATTAATTTTGGCAGAGACGCAAGTAACATTCAGTGAATCAAACCCATAACTTTGTCTTTAACTGTGCCTATACCAGTTGATTATACGTTTTTTTTTTTTTTAAACAGCTTGGGTCTGACAGATTGTTAGAGAAAGCTCACGTAACATACACATTTTTCGTTAACCAGGCGCCAGTTGTATAAACATATACCATGTTAATCGCCATGTTAAAACTGTGTCTTAAGAATTAGTTTGAATAATTATTAATCTAGTAATCAGCCTTACTTTTTGGATTTAGACCAATCTACTTTTGTTTATGTAACCAATTTCAAAAAGTGTCTAACTTTTAAGGCTAGTCTCAGCAGTTTCTGTCCCAGTTTTTTTTTTCAGGGCCCTTATTTTACATTAAACAAGCCAGAATAATTTATACAAAATGTATATATATATATATATATATATATATATTTTTTTTTTTTTTTTTTTTTTTTTTTTTTTTTTTAATTGTTGTTATTTATTTTTTTACATTATATGCTTTGTTTATGATATGAGGGGATGCCAAAAAGCATATATACAGGTACATCAGTTCTATTTTGACAAGTGTCTAAAGTGACCAAAATAGTAAGCTTGTTGAGAGGTTTAGCTTTGATCAGATCTGTTGATGCTCTTATTATGCCATCATTAGAAGTTATGCTGAATATCATTTGATGAATTTCACAGAGATGATAGGCTCAGTTTAGCTAGATGTGTTTGCATTAATATTTCTGTCAAGGACTACCCATTTGTATGTTGCAGAATCCATAGCTCAAGAACATAAAATTCTGGCTGCTGTATTGACTCTTTTTCCTGTATTAAATATATTGTTTACACTGAACGCCAGCACTTGTCAAGCAGAATTTGTGCTGATGAATATTTCAAAGGGAGCTGAGTCTAATCGCCTGCTAATTAAAAGTGCTGATATGGCTGCAGTTATCTCCAGTCACTGTGGCTGCCAGTGGAATATTTTTGCATGCTGCTGTTGAGGAGGTTGGCAATGGTGAAAAAAAAATGTCTTCAGCAAATTTGGATGAACTAAAATGAAGTGTGCCCCAAGAAATAGTGAAGGAGTTGAGTGTAACTTTCATAGATGTTTGGTGTAATCTCTGAAACACAGCTGTGAGCTGGAACAAGAGTGGGAGGTTGTCAATCAAACCCTGGAAAAAACTGTTTAAAAAATACAGAAACTTTGGGAAATAGATGCATGTCAATTATATTTCACAATTTCAGAAAACAAGCATAATGCTCGTGGAATTATCTGTATCTTTGATAAAAAATATTCAAAGATAATTGTAGTTAAAACTGTTTGTTTAAATATATTAATCAAATGTATAATATATTATAATATATTAATATATAATATAATAAAATAATTATTATATTACAAAGGAAAATGTGTATTATATTATACAAACGTACTTAAATTCAATTAAACTGACCAACAAGGCCATTTCTGGTAAAGAGAGCATTCTTGCTGAACAGGAGTGTTGTAGATGTCACTATGGGTGGTTCTGTGGATTAGTGAATAACAGCACAAATTATTTAATTATTTACATGTGCAGGCTAGTAGTGTAAATAATGTATTGAGTTGAATGAAGTTAATGTGAATTTTAAAAATAGCAGTCAAATATGTATGTTTAGACTTATGCATGACTCCTCCTGCCAAGTGGCATATGAACAGTGCTCTGTTAGGCCTCCATATAGTGCAGCCATATTTTTTTCTGTGTTACTCATATAAGATTTATCTCTGCTTTAACATGTAACTATACATGCCCCCTATTAAGTTCTACTGCTCTTTGTGCCTTGTATATGTAAAACGATTCCATAGTGCAAATATGACAAAAATTACATGCAAAAAAAAATTAATTCAGGATGCAAAAAAAAAAAATCTCTGTTGAATTAGATTTAATCCACTGCACACGTGATTAAAACACAAAATATACTATATCTGGGATTGTATATTAAAAAATACATTGTCCCCTGAGAGTACCGCTACATTTCCTGCCCCCCAAAAGGTATATGTTTGGATGAAATTGCCATATGCCTTTTTTACATGCCATTCAACAACCTCCCTGCTGTTTTTTCCACCTCTTGGCAGTTGTCTCAATGCAAGTCTCTTGATGTTTTTGCCAGTGTATAGTGCTCTGATTCTGCAAGGGAACAGGGGCCAGGAGCTGGGGAAGACAAGAGCCTTAGGCAGCAGTGCATGTCAAAACCATAACCTCTGTTCCACAAACACCTATGAATGCATATACACTTGTAATCCTAGTTTAAATCTACTCCCCCTGCTCCTGCTTACTTTGATGCATCATATCAACTTTTTAGCAGCTGAAGAATGTGGCCTTCATTCTAGTTTTTTTCCTTGAGACTGGCATTTTAGGTGTTACGGGAAATGTAACATTATTTTATTTCTCTTAACAGCGTGAAAGACTGCGAAATATTGAGAGGATTTGCTGCCTGCTGAGAAAGGTATGTAATGTTTAAAGAAGTTTTTTTTTTTTTTGGATGATCATCAGTTTTTACATAAACATATTGCAGCCAGTTTAAGTGTTTTTGCTAACATTATGCTGAAACTATTTGAGTTTGTGTTAATTATTTGGAGTTCCCTTTCGAAGGGAACTTCGACAATACGTCAACGACGCTATGGGGAACGCCATAGCGTCGTTGACGTATTGTCTCGTTCCCTGTTCTCAGGGAACCAAGGTTACATTTGTAACCTGAGACGTTCCCTTTCGAAGGGAACTTCGACAATACGTCAACGACGCTATGGCGTTCCCCATAGCGTCGTTGACGTATTGTCTCATTCCCTGTTCTCAGGGAACCAAGGTTACATTTGTAACCTGAGACGTTTTATTAATATAAGTAGAAGCATTTTCATTTGTGCTCTCAGTTCGCAAATGAAGACTTACCAATCAAAGGTATTAGAAAGTATTTTCCACACCTTTATAATGTGAAACTATACATATTGTGGGTGTTTGAACATTTCAATCCAAGCACTGTTACAGGGGGCCAGAACCTGTTATGTTCCATATATATATTGTGCCAACATCAGCAGAACGCATTCATGAGTAATATGTCTGGTTGCATGAGGCTCTCTATTGTCCCAGCTGCTCTGTGTGCATGTGCACCTAGCAGAAAAGTTTTCTGCTGTCACTCAGTTACACATGAATGCAAATGTAAAAGAAAACACTGCCTGACAAAGAACATGTATCCAAACAGTGTTCACAAGGGCTTCATATGCACTTGAGCTGAATTGCCTGTAATTTTACAGATACACCATTTATTAAATGGTTTACAACTTTAAATTGTGATTGGACAAGCTTCGTTTAAAGCCACTGAATGGTTTTAAAGCCATCTCTGTTTTCCCCCTCCCTCTTTGTTTATCAGTGGGGGTCTTTATGTACACAGGGCATGTGATTTGTAGTTTTTTATCATTATTAATTATCTTGGTTGTTATTATTAGCATAAGGCTCTTATCACATCCCAATGGGCGACAGTGTCTTTGCTTTGACTGACATGAGCACAGTGATAATTTGTGAGAATCAAGCCAGAGAGTAAATAAACAAAAGTGAATTTTCATTCTGAAAAGGTAGGCTTAACAGATGGTATGTCTTTACTCAGCAAAAAATGAGAGTTTAATACATTTATGCATGGGAGAATAAACATTTACCTACCAGAGTTTTCTGTTAGTGAGACAATTTTATTGCTGAGTGAATCTGTGGATTGTGCATCTTTCCAGAATGAGACCTTCAGTTATGCTCGCTGGTATTCAGCACTAGACTGAAAAAGTAAACATGAGATCACTTATTTCCCCACACTAGATAAACAAACATGAATGTATTCTCATTTTTGTTAGGCAGTTTTTGACATCTGTGTGTATTCACAAAAACGTTGGAGCTAACAAGAAAGGAATGGTGGTTTGTTTGACTGACTTCGGCTCAGTCAGACTCAGACAAACTTATACTGAGTCACGCTGAGCTTCTTTGCAAAGTGCCAGCATATTTTTAGACAACTGCTTGCACATCCTCTCACTCTCAGGATCCATAATTCAGATACCTCACACTAGAAATGTATACATATTCATATCTAGTGTATTTGTTTGTCACACACACACACACACACACACAGTTAGGGGTCAGTAAGATTTTTTCTTGTAAGAGTTTTTTAAATAAGCCTCTTATTTTACCAAGGCTGCATTGTTTTTGAATGATAGTAAAACATTTAAAAAAAAAGTTTTATTAGGTTTATTTATTAAAAACATTATTTGTTAAACTGCTGAACATAGGTTGTTACTATAAGTTAAAAAAAAAAATCTAAAAAAAAAGATTTGTGCTCTCAAAAAAAGTGCTCTGAATACATTATAAATGAAATCATTACCACATAATCAACAGTTCTGGTCTGTGATTTTGTTTCTATTAATAACAATAGTTTCATTTTGCTTTGAAGATCTGTGCCTGCAGTTTACAATCATTATTTTGACCCTGTCTTTCTCTTAAGCTAAGCTTTTTCCTCTAACTCTGAAGGTCAAGGTCAATATTCCATCAGCCAATCAGATGCGTCCGCTGGGGGAGTGCAGTGTAGTCCCCTATGGTTGCCAACGCTGTGTGTTTGTTCTTCAAACGAGAAGCTACTTTTTGATGTTGCAGTACAAACGTTTCTGTCCTCTCATCATTCCACTTCACACTTACATTCATCACCAAAGTCATTTGCGCAGAATTTGCGATAAATGGAAATGACAAGGTGGAACTGAAAGGCAGAGGATCGTTCATAAAAGACCTGTATGATATGCATATCTCTTTGGAAAATTCTTAATGAAGCTTTGGGTACATGATGATGCATCTAATTCTGAACAATGTATTAGTGTTTTGTTTTTAAACTTGTTGCCTGAACGTTTTTATTAACCCTAACCCTAACCCTAATATATATATAAAATGTAGATTCATTTTTTTAATAGATTCTAGATATCTAATAGTGGGCAGAAGAAAAAAAAACTGATACAGCTTAACACTAAATAAATATATTCCAGATATTAATGTAATCATTTGTTTTACCTTCAGTACAATGTCAATATAAATGCCAAATATTTCATTTTGGAAACAAGTTTTTTCTTTTAATATAATACTTACAGGGTTCATTCAAAAATGAAAGTTCTTTCATTATTTACTCACCCTCATATTTTTCTAAATCTGCTATGAAAATATGGTGACACTTTACTTGAAGCCTTTATGTATAATGCATCAGGAAGGTATTCATATCATTGTAATGCATTATATCTTTTCAGAAATAATTTTAACCAAAGTTAAAATACGTTTTTATATTTGCATTTTCATTGTTTTTCATGTATTTAAATGCATTATACTGAAAAAAAAATAGATACATATTAGAATGCATTATCACTGCGGTTTCTTTACGTTACAAATGTCAGATAACCGATTTTAATTGATTACTTGCAAACAGTACTTATTTACAGCAGAGAAATATATAAATAAATAATACATCTATATATATTTTTAAATAAACATAAATAGAAAAAATATATTTATATTATGGTGACAACACAGCCCTCATTAAGAGAATCAGATGCAACCCTCATTTCATATTTGTAGACTGCTGTGTTTCACCCACTGATCTATATATATCTATATTAAAGATCAGTGGTTTCACCCCAAACATATGTAGTCTCTTCCTCTTATGACTTTTCCAAGCAATCCTTATCTCATTAGAGCAGGGAATGTGATTTTTCTTTTTCACACCCTACACTGATATACTTGGGGGTGCAGTAAGAAATCCTGCCTCTGTCTGGAGAAAAGCTCCATTTGATTTCAAAGGGCTCAAGTCAGAGCACAGTGAGGGGGCATTGTTGTACTGTTCTGAGTCTCTTACCCAGCCAAAAGCATCAAACAGTTCAGTGCAGAGACTAAACTACCGCTGCCGAGGCGTAGCCCACAAATGAATTTGCATGAGCTGCCTAGACTGGTCGTGTACAATGAAAAATAGAAACTTGCTTGAGAAATTTATCAGCTTGTGATGTATATGCTAAACTCTTTCGGAAAGAAAACGACGATTAAAAATAAACCTTTGTTATCGAGCCTCTTGTAGCCAGCCCCTCACTGTTAGAGAAAAGAGCAATCTCCTTTGTGGCTTTTAAAAATAGCAACATCTGGCTGGTAATCAGACAGTATCTTGTCTCTGTATGCATCTAGGTCTTAGCCATGGGTGTGCAGGGGGCAGCAGGGGCCTATTAGCCTGTCACCATCTTCCACCATAACTTTCAATTAGTGTAGCCCTTCCAGCTTGACGTCACTCTCTCCTACCAAATTATGACTTAGGTTTGCATGTTTATATATATTTATTTAGCATCTGATTGTTGTTAAGTTTGTTACATTTCCTACTGCACTGAATATTTGACCAATTAGATTATTCATTGAATTATATATTGCATGCAGAAAGGATGTTGATAATGTACTAAAATATATTTCAATAACTTTTTATGTTCAGTAAAAAAAAAAAAAAAATCTGATTCATCACTGGAAATGTTTATTTTTTTTAGTTAAGGTTATTATTTATTATTTAATTCATTTAGATTTTTTATGTATTGTTTTATTCTAACAGAAAGGATATTACAGGGTTGTAGAAACACAGCATAATGTTTTACTACAAAGTAGATATTATTTGTTGATAATAGATATTATTCATGTAAACTTTTGACTAACATTATATTTTAAGTAACCATTCTCTTTCGCATTCATTACTATGATAATTTGAATACGTTTCATAAGTTTACTATTTATTATTCAATACATTTATAGTATGTATTGTTTTATTCGGACAGAAATGGCAGATATTGCAGGTTTGTAGAAACAGCATTGTACTACACTGTGTAAATATATATAAACAAAAAACCTAAAAAAAAAAAAACGAAGTACATTTACTAGCAATTTGATAAATTTACTAGCAATCTGAGTGAAAGTGGTTTCTGCACAAATTTTCTAATATTTATGAAAAATGTATGTTTATTATTAATTGTTCTGCTATTTAATATATAACAAAGGATTTTTGTAAAGCCTGGAAGAGTGGATCTGCTGTGGCATACAAATACAAAATTCAAAATGGTGATAATCACAGTCTGAACAGTTAAATGGAGAGCCAGGTCATATGCTATCCAGTGTCTTGAGGACAGGTGTTCTTTAAAGAGAAAATATGTATAATTCTTTGCTGCAGTTAATTATTGGCTGCTGTTGAAAGAGAAAAACAGTAATTGGAGACTAGCGGCTCTTCTGATCGGCTAAAGATGAACATTTTGCTGCTACTACTCTGAGAGGGCAGTCAGATTTGTCATTGTAATAAGTCAATTTGAAATGGATGGTTCCTGAACATGTATTCATTTATTTATAGTTACTGTATGTCAACCCTCTATATTTTTGTGGTCAGTTCTCTCCCTTTTAATCTCCATTCTTGTCCAGACACTCTGCCTCATTAAAGCGATATCTACAGGTCTGGTGCTCATTCTACTCTGCACTAATGGTGGGACATGTAATTAGTAGTAAGTAAGTGTTAATTGGAGAGACCTGCAGTGGCAGGCTGGTGAGAGTTGATAGAAACATAGGGTTACAGAGTGAATGAGGAAGGGAGACTGTTAAAGATACTCCACAGTCAAAAGCACTCAGCCACAGTAGACCTCTCATTAGGTGGCATGACACTGAACAGGCTCTTGTGATTCCCATAGGAAGGCAACTTTAAAAGTTACACTTAAAGCTCTTGGACTTTTGGTTGAGTGGTCCTCGACCACAGCGTCATAATTAACATACAGCTACAGCAGCGATGTAGAAACTGTGTGCATCAGTGGCTTCAAGTGTACGGAGTCAACAAAATGCAGGAAATGGTTGATATACAATATATTTCTAATCTTAACAGGACATCTGCAATATTACAGACAGCAATTCCTTTACTTTGTATTCAAATTGATCACAGAATATGGCTTTATTTATGCAGTTTTATATTTAATGCTGGCTTACGTGTTGCAGCCGACCTGCTGATTAAAAGTTATTGTCACATAAATATCAAACATAAAATCCCTCAAAAATTGATGTTTTTGTTTATGTGTGCTATGGGAATGAAGGACAAATATTGTGCCTAAAGTTGTTCAGATATTCAGAAGCCCTGAAGCCTAACAGATAAAGACTGATCTTCCAGATGAGCCCATACTAACCCAGCTGCCAGTCCATATTTACTTGATTATGCAGCATTCATCACTGCCCTCAGTTGCTCTGCTCCAAAATCTGTACTGTGGCAGAATTTGAAGGCATCATAGGAGCAAAAAAGCTGTTTCAAAAGGTGGGCAACTTTATTATGCTGCCTTATAAGATAAGTAAAGCCAAATTTGAAGCAGATTTACAAATATAACTAATGCAGAATAATAATCCCTGAATGCACTGCAGCAAATTCAGTGGGAAAGAAATAAAACTATAATGAAAAGGTGAGAGAATTGTTCAAGACTGAAACTGATTTACACTAATTAGAATACTGATTAGCATAGCAACATGCTACTGTAACAACAAACTCTCTGATGTTTGAGTAATAGCTAGAATCTATGCTAAAGTCTTTCATTTCTGTACATGTTTTTTTTTTTTATAATTATGATTCATTATTAACATTTCTCTTGTTATGGCACACACATAGGAATTACTCTGGACAAGACATTTTTGTCTAAAGCATTTAAAAATTTCCTTTTGTGTCCAGGGTATTTTTGTATTGGTGATGGAATATTTTGCGCTATGTTGCGCCAATAGGGTTAAATAGCTAGGACAGGTCAAACTTTAATGAGCCCTCTTTTGTAAAGGTTGGACTGAACCACATTTCCTTTAGCCTGCTGTGAAAGGACTCCACATTAAAGTTTTGTGCCTTAGGATGCTGTGTCTTAAATGATGAACGATTCACTAAAGCCAGCCCTCAGTCTGTGTCAGGTATAAACTGGAGTTAATGGCTACAATATTACAGGCCTAGATACTGCAAATATATATACAGTGTACTGTACTTGGTGATCGATTGCTATACAGTCTGAGGTTTATTTGATGTTAACTGAGGCTATTGTGTTTTTATTCATTTTTCAGTGCTGGGATTTTGTTACAATGAAATCCCACTGGGAATGGGAAACACATCTGAAGTAGTTTGAGTATCAGACATACTTTGTAAAAAGAAAAAGAGAAAAAAAAGTACTGCCCAAAGTGACTGCCCTAAGAGTCCCCTTTCTTGTCCATTTACAGCAAACTGGCACAGCAGTGCTGCCAAAAATTGTCCTGTTCTTCCTCAGCTGAAGGTGAACTAACATAACCTAGAAACCATGTCCTAAAATTCACAATGGTAATTCCGGAGATCACATAATATTTTTTATTGTTTTATTTTATTTCATCAAGTACTTTTTCCATGAAAAAACTGTTGTATAACTCTTTCTTATATAAAATCCAATGCATATTTTACAATTTTTCCAGAGCAACAGATGTGAATTAAATACAGTTCTTTCTTAAAGAGATAGTTTATCCAAAATGACAACAAACCTTTATTTAGATTGGATGCCATATTGAAATTAACAGGTTGTGAGGGACAGACTTGTCTTTACAATGGCACTAGATCACAATTTTTACTAACTCAAAATTACAATATACTAACAATTTTCAAAACTGTTTTTGTCTACTGAAATGTTTTTTTAAAATACATTTCATTAAGTGGATCATTGGTATGTTGTTAACAGTACAATTCCTTGAACGCACTGTACTTGCATCCCTCACATCTTCGTTTTCATTTCTGTCAAAAATTAAAAATGGAGCTACCATGATTTAAGGCTTTTCAGGATATTCTGCCTTTTCTCTATAATTTAATCATGGCAAAATATCCTAGTCGCTCTTAAAAACAGAGTGGAAGGAGAACAAGAACAAATAAGTTAGTTTGGAGTGACATGAGGGTGAGTAAATAATGACAGAATTTCATTTTTGGGCAAGCTGTCCCTTTAAGACTGAATCATAGACGAATCCACAGATCTACCTGCAATAATCAGACCTATCAGAGCATTGTCTTCTGCCCAGTTGTACCCATAGTTATTTATCTGTGTTCTCTTTAGTTGGTCCTTCCAGAGTACTCTATCCATGGGCTCTTCTGTATCATGTTCCTGTGTGCTCAGGAGTGGCTTACTGTCGGCCTGAATATCCCTCTGCTCTTCTACAACACATGGAGGTGAGCACCTGAACCGGTCTTTACTCCTCTTAAACAAGCTATGCCTGCTATCTGTCAGATTGCACTAAAACATGTGTCCTGAGAAATCAAGCCTGTCCCTGCTATAGCCCTTGACTGTATATTAAGTGGAAACTTAATATTAATTTTCATTCAAAATAAATAATTAAAAACGAATAATTATTCATTTATTATTTTAATGTGAATCTGAGGATTGATCTTCTTGATACAGTTTCACTATTATCAATGTTCAGATCAATCCCATTCCTAATTTCCTTATATTAAAGATCCTTGCCACAGTGTCTTTTTAATCGTGTCACTGCGCATTGGTCTTAGACATTTTTCTAGATGATTTATAGCAGACTGAATGTTTCATCACACAATGAAGCAACTAGGGAAATCCTAACTGGGATAAAATGAGTTCCAGTCATTTTTCAGTGGAGCTCTAAATCTTTCTTCGGGGTTTGTTGAATGTTCAGAGCTGTTGTCAATTACTGCCATCATCTTCAGAATATGAGAGATAGATGTGCGGTGCCTTTTTTTTTTTTTTTTTTTTGCAGAATGATGAAAACTTAATCAGTACAATAGTAATGGCTGATTTGGATTATTATGAAGTAATGTTTGATTAGCTGCTTGAACTCACTATAAATATTTTTTTTACCAGATTTATTGCTTTTCTTGCAATAAATCGACTTTTTTCCACAGATCCAGTGATGCTGCTTTAATGCACTGTCACTCTGTTCTTCCCTCTGTTTTGCTCCAATTCTTTCACGTTTTTCCTGCTAATGCGCTTAAAGCCCCCACTCCTTGTTTTCGATTTCCCTAATAGAATTATTGCACCAGGGATGACGTTTTTCCATGTCTTACAATTACAGACTATATTTAAGTCATCCATCTCCAAGGACTGCCTAGATTGACAGAAATATTTAGTATAAAGGGGCTTAGACTAGCTACACTTTTCATTAGATCAAATTAAATTGATGAAATTAAATCAATAATAAAATAAATTAATTGAAATGACAGCCAAACAAAAATCTAAAACAAAGGTGCACATAATGTTTCAAGAAATGCTACCCGGCTCGTGTTTTTCACATTTTCAGCAGGTACTTTCATAGCCCCACAGACACTAAGGAGCTTCTCTACGATCCAGCGTCGGTCATGAATGGAGACACACTCAAATTCTGCCAAAAAGAGGCCTGGTGTAAGATGTCCTTCTTCGTCCTCTCATTCTTCTACTATCTCTACTGGTGAGTAGAGATTGAGAGAGTAACTCAATTGCCTACTAATGGGATTCTGTGTAACACGTTCACTGTTTTTTATATCTTTATAGCCAAATATGCTGTTTAAAGTGTGCCCTGGCTATAGTATAAGCTGCCTGAAGCCTATAGCATAGCAGAGATGTATTCTTAAACAAGCATTTGAACTGACAAGGACTCTGTGCACTTGGATGGCGCCAACAACTCGGCCTTTGGGTAGAATTCCTGAGTTTCCTTTTTAGCTCTACACTATATAACGTCACATTAAATGTTAATATACATATATTAAAAACGCACATATTCTATAAAGGTTCACCCTTCGAGCGAAAAGGCCTTATGACATTACATCATATCAAAGGCGATTGTTGTGCATCAGTCTTGTTGTGTTATTAAAGGCTATTTGCTTCTGGAATTGAAATTCAAGGACAAACACAGCCTTTTTTCAGCATCTTTTGTACACTCCCACTTTTTGAAAAGAATGTGGATAACCAAACAGTTGACATAGCCATATAGTCCTTAGACTCCTAAGGGATTTATTTTTTTTATACAATGGTAGTCAGTGGTTATAGGAGTTACCTTTTTGACAAATATCTACAACTTTATATGTCATAAGATAATAAGTCTCACCAAAATGAGGATTCAGAAAATACTGCTGAAATGATAAAATTCTTCCATAAAAACTGTATAGTGCTTGAAAATATGAGCTTCACACTTTCCCCTTTAAAGTGTCTGGATGCTCTCATAGTTTTTATTTTTATTTGACCAATGGACACGTTTTAATTATTTTCTGCAGTGATCAACATTATGTTTAACTTGAGCTTAACTTGGACCATTCAGTAAAACTCAGCTTCTTAATAAAGGTTAGACTGGGCCTTAATATTATATAAATTCTTATATAATGTCTGATTTGATGAATGCTTTTATTTGCCTGCCTTGCCTAGTTTAACTCCTGTGGCTTGATCTTCAAACGTAGTTTGTACTCTAACCCTTCGTAATAACCACAATGTTGTTCTCCCTCTTACTAATCAGTCTTACAAATCAATTGCAAATCCAATATCAGCGCACCAGGCCATCACGCATCCAATTACAATAGTAGGTTTGCCGTTCCTTTTTTCTAAACACCATTCAAACCTAATGACTCAAGAAAGGAGTGTGCCACTCTGATAGAAGTGGAAGAGAGATTTGGGAAAACATCACACTAGTTCTCACAAAGATTGCAAATGCATGAGGAACATTTTTCCCCTCAGGCTCCATCAGGATCATATCTAGGATCATAGCTGAAATACATCTTCCACTTTCAACACGAACACTAAAAACATGTTTTTAGGACACAGATACGCCACAGTCCTTAATAATACAGCAGTTCCCCATTAAAACATCTTTAGATTTGAGACCAGCCTTTAGCTGTGTGCATGGAATATAATCATGATACTTAACATTCAACAACATTTTCTGATTAAGTTAAATATATATGCTTCATATGCCGCAGTGATATAATTTCAAAGGGCATAAATTGTTCTGCTTTCTTTTTTGAAAAGATTAGGAATATAAAAGGATCCACGCCGCTACTTTTCCGACCTCCACATACTGACGATAATAAGACAGAGCGAGCCAAGAAATGCTTATGCAGTTTTTATCAGGGCAACCCCTTATTATGTATTAATGCCTGTGGACAGCATTCTGGCATGGCATCCATGGCCCCTAGTGTGAAGTCAGCACAGAAATACAACAAGCATCAACATATGGCAGTACATCCTAAATAAATACAATCCATATCATCCACAACCTGCCCGGAGTGATCCTCGAGCTGGTGAAGCTGTCATTTTCCATAGCGTCAGCTGCTTTGTATTTCCATGCCTCCTTTAGCTGAGGATGAATACTGTGGTTTCAGATGGATAATTTGGGGACAAAATGCATCTTTGTGTTTGTTGTTAGCTAGGAAGAAATAAACTAATTAAAACCGTTATCTAACAGAATGATTGAACCCACGGGCATAAACTCGTGGGATGGGAGTGATGTTTGGTGTTAGTAATGCCTGTTTGTTCTGTCTTCCAGTATGATCTACTCCTTGGTGACCTCATAACAGAGTTCTCAACACTGCTCATAAGACACTGTTTTCCAAAAGCTCTAAACTAGATTTGGATGAAACAAGAGCACCGCTAGACACAAGTGCAACACACTGCAGTGTCTGAACCTACAGAGAAGACTTGACCCCATCTTCCCAGAGTATCAGAAGAAGCCAGTGTCGTTTACAGATCTGACTCAACGCCCTAGATGTCTCATGGACCTGGTGTGATGCGCTTTTCACAAGCTCACAGTAACATTTGCACAGATTGTCTCAGGCATAGCACAACATGTCCTTTACCACTTTGAGGCACAAAACCTGCCAACCTTTACACTCACTATATGTAGCTTATTAGGTTAAAACAAATGAAAGGAATCTATGGCTAACTTGATCAGAGAATGTTTCATTTTTACCAGTCACACACTAGGCCACTGAGTTTGATTACATGTGAGAAGCTTTTGTGATATATTTTATGTGTATCTGTGCACTCCTAAAATAAGCATTTTTTTATATGAGATACATATCTGTTGCATTACTTGTGTACATAGAGTACTTTGTGTAATGCTTTTATGTGTTAGTGTCAGTTGGTTGAGATGTTTTGGGACTTTATATTTACAGTTGCTGATATTGAGGATTTATTTTAGAAAACAAGAGCCACTTTTCCACAATTTTGCACAGAGTTCTTATGAGTTTGCACAGTAGATACAGTTATTGGTTGTGGTGGGAAAAAAAGTCATATTTATATACCCAGTACGAGTCTTCCAATATATTACAGTGCATCAAACAAGATTTGAATTTTAGGGAAGAAATCAAAACCACAGCTCATGATCTTACAAATTTCAATTTCTCATTTTGTATTATTGTTATTATATTAACTGTATTACTGTTATACGACAAGGTCAGCTGAAACAATACTGAAACAAGATATTTAAGGAACCATCGACAGTTTCTTCAATCTTTTTCTCTTACTCTATCATGTATCCGATTTCTTTTTTCTTCTTAATAAGTGTTTCTGACTACTACTTTCTACAGCTATTACTCTAACACTGTTGTTGGATCAGTCAGGTTTTAACTGCCGGAGTAACTACACAATGCATATAAGCGTAAACCCCTCAAGACTGCGTGATGCTTTGGATGAGCACTATATATAATGCAGAGTACTGAAAATAGCAGTAGACACATAATTTTCATTGCCGTGTAGGGGATAATAATACCAGTCCCCAGCAGTTCTATATTCTGCTGCTGTCATGTAGCCTGCTGTCTTTTGTATGCCTTATGTAGGTACACATATGATGTCCAAACATTTTCTATATCCTTATTGTGGACGTGTTCACCCATCCAAATATCAGTAAAGAAATTTGTATATGAAATAAAACAGACTATTTTAAAACTGTTAAAGGTGCTTTCTTATGCATGCATCACATGTATGCTTTTGTTCTCTTCATAATCATTAGTTTCATCGGTCATGATCCATATGTGGTTATTTCACTCAATTACCCACAGAGCATTTCTCACATCTCCTCATTTGAATCCTCACCCCAGAGTGACTCTCTGAAAAACATTCACCTCAGACTGATGCATGCCCCCATCTCTCAAATGTCTCCTCTTCAGGGAATGTTGCCTCCTGCTCGTAAGTCGACTATTATCTGCGTTTTCCAGAGCCAAGCCCTGTGTGGCAGTGACTGGACGACAGATCGGTGACAGGCTGTCCTCCTGCTCCACCTGCTATCTGTCCAAATCACTGCCACATGCTCCGTAATTACAATTTGTAAAGGATGCAGCTCCCTTTGCCAATGATCTAACGCTTTGCCACTTATAGCTGTGAAATGAACGTCATCAGATGTTTGCAAAAACTGCAGGTTTTGGCGCTCAAAAGAGCTTTCTGCCACCCTTTCGACGCCCATCTCTGACCCCGGTCAGCATGTTGTGGCATCAGATAAGTGATGATTTTTTGCTCCGGTTTCAAAGAGACTCGTGGGACTTGAGATGTATCATTCAAACTACAGTACAGCGTATTTTCTGTTATGAAAAAAAGTTTTGTGAGTTCCTCTCTCAGAAAATATCCCTGCCCTCAAGCGAAGAGCTTTGCACATTATATGCTTTGATGAGTGTGTTTGTTCCCCACACAGTGCTGGATGGGCAACCTGTCAGCTTGGCAGGTTTTCTCAGATGCCCAGCCTGTCAGCACAGATTACCCAGAAGACCAGTTGAGCATGGATTTGACCTGACTTGTCTTTCTAGTATTGGATGACTTTTTCACCTTGTTTCCTGGCCACACAAACAAGCGGTTAGAATACGACTTGAATACGTTTTTTTATTCAAAACTTTTTACAATCTACTTTTGCTGGCACATTTAGCCAGCATTCTGGCAACAAATCTTAAACCCTAACAGTTACCCAAGAGAAGACAGTCACCAAGGTACTGGTGTTTTTAATCTAGCAGCTATTCACAAAGATTTTGTTTTTGATTTAATAATACATAGTACTCTTAAGTACCAGTTAATCCTTAAAAATATGATAAAGAATCCAATAAAGCTTATTGCTGTCCCATGTTCTGTTTAATAATAGCAAGTAACAATAACATATGTAAAGTTTAATAATATTCTTTCTGTTTTTTTGACACTCTTTTTGAACAATTTAGTTTTGTATGGAAGTCCTTGACAACTTCCACAACTTTATTTTTTTGTTATCTTTACATATCAAAAGTTGTTTTCTAGATGCATGACTCATCACAGTTTCACTACTGCAATAATATGTCATGTGATAAACTAACTGCTTATTAAAACCAAGGTTGAGCCACTGTATAGTATTCTGTTCACACCTATCTTTATTCGTGCATCCGTATTTAGACATGGGCAACATGGACAACCGCCTAGGAGTGCATTTCCCAAAAGCATAGCTAACTTTGGTTGTTTGTTCCATCGAACTCTATAGGTAACGATGGAACTTACAACCATTGTTGCTTTTGGGAAATGCACCCCAGGGTGGTATCTTGTGAGCTCATTTTGCATGACACATCAATATCTTGTCACCATGTGACATATGAAGGGTGAACCACACATACTCACCAAAAAGTCAGTTCTGAATAAAAAGAGGACTTTGGACCACTGGGCAACAGTCCAGTTCTTCTTCTCCTTAGCCCAGGTAAGATGCCTCTGATGTTGTCTGTAGTTCAGGAGTGGCTTAACAAGAGGAATACGACAACTGTGGCCAAATTAATTGACATTTCTGTGTGTGGTGGCTCTTGATGCCTTGACCCCAGGCTCAGTTTCTTGTAGAGTGCAATCTAATTCTTGAATCGATTTTGCTTGAAAATCTTCATAATATTTTTTCCTTCCACTCAACTTTCTGTTAACATGCTTGGATACAGCACTCTGTGAACAGCCAACTTTGGCAATGAATGTTTGTGGCTTACCCTCCTTGTGAAGGGTGTCAATGTCAGATCAGCAGTCTTCCCCATGATTGTGTTGCCTAGTGAACCAAACTGAGAGACCATTTTGAAGGATCAGGAAACCTTTGCAGGTGTTTTGAGTTGATTAGCTGATTGGCATGTCACCATATTCTAATTTGTTGAGAATTGGTGGGTTTTTGTTAAATGTGACCCAAAATCATCACAATTAAAAGAACGAAGACTTAAACTACTTTAAGTCTGTGTGCATTGAATTTATTTAATACACAAGTTTCACAATTTTAGTTGAATTACTGAAATAAATGAACTTTTCCACGACAATCTAATTTATTGAGATGCACCTAAGCCTTTATTATTTATCAACTTTATGAAGATGATATGAAAGATGTGTCTCCTGGTGGAAAAGAAAGAATTTTAAGAGGAAAATATCATTACCATTATAACCAGTAGATGGTTGCAGGTGATCCCTCATTAGCTCAGTTGACAGTTTATTTAAATTAAACTGTTTGTGTTTGTGAGGTATAGACTACTGTCTCCATATTATGTGCAGTGATGTTGCTTTTAGTGAGCCTTTCTTGCAGATTAAACATAGATAAACCAGTATAACCATTCCATTCATCATACTTATTACCAGAATGAGTAATTTATTCAGGAACAATTCAGTGACTACTTGAAATAATATTTTTACTGTTGCCAGCAGAAACAGAAAAAGTAAAACTGTAGTTTTATTTCATTTTTTGTTCAAACCACACTGAACTAATTTTTTTTACGCAACACTATTATTTTTGTCCCCATTTTTCATGAGCTGAACTGAGAGATCTAAAACTTTTTCTATGTACACAAAAGGCCTGTTTCTCTCAAATATTGTTCACAAGTCTGTTGAAATCTGTGTTTGTGAGCACTTCTAATTGCCGAGATTATCCATCCACCTCACACGTGTGGCATATCATTAGCAAAAAGACACTCTAAATGTGCAGTTATACTGTATTTGGGGGTCCGAAAACCAGTCAGTATCTGGTTTGATCACCATTTGCCTCACGCAGTGCAACACATCTCCATCACATTGAGTTGATCAGGTGGTCGATTGTGGCCAATGGAATGTTGGTCCACTCCTCTTCAATGGCTGTGCAAAGTTGCTGGATATTGGCAGGAACTGGAACACGCTGTCGTATACGCCGATCCAGAGCATCCCAAACATTCTCAATAGGTGACATGACCGGTGAGTATGCCTGTCATGCAAGAACTGGGATGTTTTCAGCTTCCAGGAATTGTGTACAGATCCATGCAACATGGAGCTGTGCATTATCATGCTGCAACATGAGGTGATGGTCATGGATGGTAATGCATTCAAAATGCCATCAATAAAATGTACCTGTGTTCGTTGTACATAACATATGCCTGCCCATACCATAACCCTACCACCACCATGGGACACTCGATCCACAACGTTGACACACAACACCATACACGCTGTCAGCCATCTGCCCTGTACAGTGAAAACCAGGATTCATCCGTGAAGAGAACACCTCTCCAAAGTGCCAGACGCCATCGAATGTGAGCATTTTCTCACTTAAGTCGGTTATGACGACGAACTGCAGTCAGGTCGAGACCCCGATAAGGATGACAAGCATGCACATGAGCTTCCCTGAGACAGTTTCTGACAGTTTGTGCAGAAATTATTTAGTTAGGCACAACGATCGTTGCAGCAGCTGTCTGGGTGGCTGGTCTTAGATGATCTTGGAGGTGAAGATGAGTGATGTGGAGGTCCTGAGCTGCTGTGGTTACACGTGGTCTGTGGTTGTGAGGCTGAAACGCCTTTGGAGACGTAGGTAGAGAAATGAACATTCAATTCACAGCTTACAGCTCTGGTGGACATTCCTGCAGTTTCCCTCATTCCCTCAAACTTGCAACATCTGTGGCATTGAGCTGTGTGATAAAACTGCACATTTTAGAGTGGCCTTTTATTGTGGCCAGCCTAAGGCACACCAGGCAATGATCATGCTGTCTAGTCAGCATCTTGATATGCCACACCTGTGAGGTGGATGGATTATCTCTGCAAAGTGCTCACTAAAACAGATTTAGACAGATTTGTGAACAATATTTGAGAGAAATAGGCCTTTTGTGTACATAGATAAAGTATTAGATCTTTGAGTTCAGCTCGTGAAAAATGGGGGCAAAAACAAAAGTGTTGCATTTATAATTTAGTTCAGTGTATATGCAGATTTGTTGTTTTTTGCTTCTTGGGAAATTAAAAAAGGTTCTAACTGATCTCGCATTTCCTTTTTAACTGAAACTTTTTTTAAAGTCTATTATAAAAATCCATAGGGTTCTTCTTGTGTTATCATTGGGTATATTTTCATATCAACTAACAGTGCTGACTGTCAACAATCTTCAGCTACGGCTGTCTGTGAATCATGCAGGTTAAAGACAGATGAGCATCATTTGAGAGGAATGCAAAAAAATAAAAGCTGATCCTTGCAAATGAGAGCTAACTCTCATCCTTTCTAGTTAGATAACACCCATGCCTGTAAATGATGCATAAATTGGTCCACTGGGTAAACTAAAAAAGATGCTGAGAGTGCTGAGCAGACATCAGAGGATGTTGTCCTCTGCGATGATTCCCAAGCTCTCAGTGTCTGAATCTAAATCCATTTCAAAACATGCCAGTAGGGATGTAGAAATGCCAGCAGGTGAAAAGCGCAGTGTTAGCCTCTCTATTGTTTGCACAGAACATTTATTTCCTCCCACAACTAAAACCAAGATGCCAACCCTGAGATCTCAAAAATCTAACCCATTTAGCACAATACAATGGCACTCACTCCTGTATATCTGCTAACCTGACAGAAGATAAAACAACTCTCTCTGCACTTTGTGTTTATAAACCCCCCAGTATTGTCCTTTGGCTGAATAGTTTTTAAAGATATATATATATACATACATTTATTAATGTAATTCTTATTGCAATAAAATGTTATTCATTGTTTACAGACTGTGATGCCTCCGATTTTCTTACATGATATACAGTATACCCTAATTCATATGCCCACATATTGTTCCAGTGGAATGCGAAAGGGCAGAGTAGGCCATCTGACTTTATTAAATGCATGTGGGTGCATGGGATTATTCAGTGACCTAAAGCAAAAAACTAGTGACGTCTGACTCATGAGGAGGTGCATATTAAAATATAGGAAAAGTCAGTGCATTAAGTCAAAAAAGCAAATACATCCACAAAAAAGAAATAGTGATAAATGTTTAAAATTACTTTTCAAGTAAAACACAGGCAAACATGGAGCTCTGCATATATTTATGTTTGTTTATTAAATTAAATAGTTTGTCTTTTGACTAATTTGTAGTACTCTGGACTTTGTTGTTGTTATTGTTGTTATTAATATGACATATTAAAAAAGAATCCAGCTTACAAACTGTGTCTTTAATTTGGATACATGATAAACCTATAATAAAGATTTATAGCCAAACTGCTGAACTGCCAAAAGTTACATAGTCTGCTCTTCACTGTAAAAACTTGTAATTTTAACTGTAAAATTCTCCAGTAAAAACCTGTTATTGAGTTAACTGTAAATCCCTTTTTTATATATTTTGTAAAAACTGCAATAAATGTAACAAAAATCTTAAATGTACTTGTTCATGGAAGTGAAGTCAACATGTCATTACAATTTACAGTTGATTAAACTGATATTCCCTGATTTATATATTATTTATTTGTTTGTAAATTAAAATATTAAACTGTGAAAAGGCTGTTTAATAAATGTTTATTTAAAACTGTCATTTTGCATTTTCACCCCCCCCCCAAAAAAGAAGATTATTTATGAACCTGTAAATGACATACAATTTCTAATAAATGAGCAGTTCATATAAAACTTCACTGTCATGAGAAGTAAAATGATAAAATGTTCTCATGAGGATTAAATCTCAGCACAGTCTTCTCAGCTATTAATAACAATTAGCAGAGTTAACAGACACGCTTCTCTATAACGAGGGTGGCTGTTTGCATTAATCTCAGGCTCCTGGCTCTGGCTCTGGCTCCTGCGTGGATACACATCAGTGAATCTGGTGGAGGACAGCACAGATGCCTGAGTCTCCATGAGTCTGTTAATTATGGTCAATTCCTGCTGCCTCTTCACTCTGTTTTAACCTTCAGCCTCATCCTTTGACTGCCTCAGTCATATCTCTCGCACCTGCACATCATGTGAGAGGACGATGGAGAGTAAAGCACTTAGCAGACTGTACCAATGTCCTGTTGCTATAGGAAACAGCATGCTACCTTTCATTCATGCTGAAGTGGAGAAGTGTATTGATTGGATTTACTGTAACAGCTTTGTTCAGATAGATTTATTTCTTACTAAAAGATGGCATATAGGCTTGTGTGTGTGTTGTGTTTTGGTTTGTGCCCTTCTAAGAGTCTGCCAGTCTGATCTCTTGGCTGCCATACTCTTGGAATGCTCTAGCTCACACCTGTGCATGGATTATAAATGATTTTTGTGCCTTCTGTCATGCTATAAACAAGCATGTTAAAGAAAAATATAGACCAGAACAGACTAGTGTGTGTTTACATACAGATGCTGGTCATATAATTAGAAAATCATCAAAAAGTTGATTTATTTCACTAATTCCATTCAGAAAAGTGAAACTTTTATATTATATTCAGTCATTACACACAAACTGGTATATTTCAAATGTTTATTTCTTTTAATTTTGAGGATTATAACTGACAACTAAGGGAAATCCTAAATTCAGTATCTCAGAAAATGTGAATATTGTGAAAAGGTTCAATATTGAAGACACCTGGCTCTTTTGTTACAGAATATATATATATATATATATATATATATATATATATATATATATATATATATATATATATATATATATATATATATATATATATTCATTTATTTTATTATACAAGTTTTATTGAGAAAGCACTGCCTCCCTTGCCTCCTCTGAGAAGGCGCATCAAATGTTCTTGAGTTAGACCTCTGTCCTCATAACCATGCTGATTCAGGGATGTTGTACTCATAAACAAATATAATATAAAATGGACAGCTGGAGAGAGCCTAGAAGAGTTCCGGAAATAGTTGTATGTAAAGGCTATAGGGGATTTGCAGATGTCCCTCATGTCCACACCAAAACCCAGCACAGAAAACTCATCTGAGCTCTAACAAACAACTGATTCCCTTGGTCCAAACCATCATCTACGGAGCTCTATTTCTTTTTCGTTTTCACGACCCTCTGCAGTATGGTCAGTTCTTGTATCATCCTGAAAGAGATGTATTTCAATTTAACCCAACAGTTTGGCTAGCCAATATATGACCTTGTGTTAAGTTTATCAGTTATGATTCAAGTTCAGTTCAGCTATAAGTAGCCCTACAGAATTCAATAGTGTTGTTATTCATCTCAAGTCTGTTCAGGGTTGATTCAGTTCAGCTCAGTACTCAATGTTGCAGAAGTCATCAGTTACAAAGCAAATGTAATCTAAAGCTGCTCTATAGAAGATATTAGTGCCAACATCCCATTCAATTCTGTTGTTGTTTTTTCACATCCCACAGTGTCTAGTGTTTTAACTAAGTAGACCAAAAGCAAAAATGTCAAGAAAGCCAATTTCCACCAGGTGACAGAAATGGAGCAAAAAACTTTTTGGAGAAACCAGGCTATAAGTCAAGGGACCAGTGAACGAACACTATAATTCCAGGCCAGGAATTCGATCAGGAGCCATCATACTGGCAATGCAAGACTTAAAGAGCATGTGTTGGGACTACAGTACAAACTGAACAGCTCTGTACAGCTTAATATGAAAACGAACTGAGAAGTTTAGTTGTTAATGAACCTTTTCTTGGCTGTCTATAACTTTACATAATCCTGTGCACAGTTTTGCCTTCATACTTCAATCCATGAAGTAAGCGTTCCTTATCTATCCTTCATTTCTGAGGACTAATTTTTCAAACATATGATGCCGAGAACATGTTTATGTAGATAATGATGATGAATCACTGACTAGATTCTGTGTGTCATCTCCCTTACAGCTGGATTAAAAGCAACAGCAGACCAACACATTAGCACATTCACTCATTATTCATCAATTGGTTTGAAGGAAATGCAGCTTTCAGAGGGGGATCTAAGCTTTCATTGAGGTTGAATGAATGTCTTGAGTGATGCAGAATACATTTGGTGGCACCAGATTAGTAAAATGCGGAGAGAGATTAATTTAGAAACACTGAGGGACAAAAAAAGCGCGAGGTTGTGAGAATGTGAGCTTTTGGCTGGCTTGATAAGCCAGTTTTTGGCAGAAAATTATTTATTTCCTTTTTTCCATTGATGTGTTATTGGCACTATTGCAATTCATCTAAATACTGATATCTAAGACATGTATTGAGATATGAGAAGGGTTGGTTAGGAAATGCTCTAATTACGATGAGTACACCCAATGCACAGAAGACTTTGCTGATGGGAGCATGTGGTGTTCTTCCATGACCTTAAAGTGTCTACACTTTTTTCTGACAGGTGCTTTTTCTTTCAGAGATTCAGAATGACTCATCTGGAATGACACAATGACCTGTACTGTTTGTCAGTATTTTGCACAAAAAAAAAAAAAGGAGTAAATAATTCAGTGGTCAATAAAAAACAAAAAAATAGGGGTCTCCTGTTTTATTATATATTTAAAAAAAAAAAAAATTTCAGCAGCCATTACTCCAGTCTTCAGTGTCACATGATCCTTCAGAAATCATTCTATTATGCTGATTTGGTGTTCAAGAAAACATTTATTATTATTATCAATATAACAAGTATTTGCTGTCACTTTTGATCAATTTAACACTTCTTTGCTGAATAAAAATAGTGATTTATCATGCATATGGTATTATATAATTACTATAATTATTATTTCATAATAATATTAATAATAAAAATAATAATAAATCATTCTTATTATTATTAATAAGTATTATATTATATTATATCATATTAATTTTTAATGGTAGTGTATTTTTAGTTTACAATTTTTTTATTTTTTTTACTTCATAGTCCACAGTAATTTCACAGCTATTTGTCACTACACATTTGAGGCTGAAAGTCATCTAAATGCAAGGGAAACAGTATCTTGGCTCCAAGCCTTAAAATTACACATCACAACAAAGCTTGCCATGTCATGCAACTGCCACCTCAGCCGTCTCACTGACAAACAAACAAACATTCCCACACATCCCCTTCACATAAACAAGGTGATACAATGAGTCAAAGTCAGTGAAAAGAATGGCCTGGATCAATACTGCAGCTCCACTGTTGTAAGCTTTTGTCCTTGCACCAACCACTCTCCCACACAGTCACAGCTCGCTGTACGGCTGATTCATTTAAAATGTCTCCCACTTCTTGCCATGCTCAAAATGGAATCTGGTGGAAAGAAACAGATACTTTCTGACAGATTTATTTATTTATTTATTTTTTGTTTCAAAGACACACACAAAGTTATCAATAAGTGCAAGGGAGTGATTAAATAAAGAAATGAAGTCACAAAAGCTAAACAATTCAAGTGTGTGCACCAGCCTCAGTGATGTCAGTCAGCTTCGAAGGCTTGAAAGTGTTCAGGATCGTATAGGAGGGTTTCTTTAGAACAATTTCTCAGCAAGCCAGCCTTTCAACTCATTTTTGTGAACCACAATTTTTTCAGCTTTCCAAAAGGGATAAAAAGACCTATTTTGAAATACTTTCAATAAATTACTCTGCCATGCAGCAGGCTGTTAATGACTCGCTGAAGAGCTATACTGAAACACAGCTCTGCTGAATTGCAGCGCACAGAGCCAGCCATTTCTAATGACCAATGTGAGTTACAATGGCACTTTTTCAGTATTCCACAGGGGGATTCAGGAATGCTAATTCACAGTGGGAGGCGTCAAATTGCCTCTCTTAATTTGCTATTTGCAGCCGGTGAAATTGAGATCTGTATCTCCGTAGTGATGGTATTGATCCATGGGATTGATCCAAAGGACATGACATGTCGCATCCCATCACCCCTGTAGGACACAAAGTCCTCTGCTGATTAATGACACCCATAGAGCACAGTTAAGCATCCAATCACTGGGGCCTCGAATGGGATTTAATGGACATTATTAAAGTCTTTTTTTTTTCTTTTTCTTTTTTTATTAAGTCAGTGCATATATCTTAAGAACAAACTAGATAACACATTATGAATATGACTGAATTTGTTCCTGAAGGTCACCACATGACTGGTCACTAGGCATTCCCGTTTGTTGTTATTGTGACTGGTGGGCTAAACAACTGGCCATGCCATTATGAAAATCAATACATAATGCATTATATCATAAATGACTATCAAACTCAAAGAATAGCCAATTTTACCATTTTTGACAGTTTTCTGTGCATTTGTTTTAGACGCATATAACTTCCACTGAATAATTAATTAAACTAGTTTTATTTTAATATTATATTATTATACTATTACATACTATTATAGCATTAACTGTTTTTTTTATAATTATCTTTTATTTTTATATATATATTTAAAATGTAGTAATTTTATGTTTTTGTCATTTTTATTAATTTTTTATTGATTTTTATTATTATTTCTAAAACATCTTTAATTTATATTGATTTGAGTTTTAGAACTTGCAGGTTTTTTAAGTTTAATCTGATATTTTATTTTATTTAAGGCTAATTTTAATTAACAAAAATGACAACAACACTGCCTTAAATCAAATTCTGAACAAAGTGCTACTTGGATTTTTAACCTGAAAACCTGTTTTTTTGTTTTTGTTTTTTTAATCTTCATTTTATCTTCACTTTTAACCAAATCACCAATTAAACCACTTTTTAAACTCAGTATCTAATAATTTACCCTCCATTTCATCCAAGCACTGTGCTGAGCATCTGCCTTCAATCCTGTATTGAAGCTTACACGCTCCTTCAAATATTCTAATGATGGTCCCCAACTGCTTTGTTCCCACCCCCAAACAAAAAGCACTCATTCTGCCAAACAGTACAAGGATACTTTGTGGATTCCTGGTATGTACATATGGCTTTTAAAAACTTGCACACCATGTCAGAGACAGCAGTCAACCACATTGCCAGATAAACACACACATATACACACACAAGCGGGTGGTATCATGCCGGGGAAATGACCTTATTACTGCCTTAAAGCCTTAACCGAGGCTGCTTCTAAATATTAATGTACTCTCCAGGGAATAGGGCAACATCTCCCAACATGACATGCTGATGACTGCAGGCACACTGAAAGAGCCATAGACAACATACTGTATGCCTGAGTCACAAAAAGTTCATGTTACTGTATAAATAATACAAACCCAAAAAATTCCAAAAAAGTTGGGACACTGTACAAATTGTGAGTAAAAAAGGAATGGAATAATTTACAAATCTCATAAACTTACATTTTATTCAAAATAGTATATAGATGATATATCAAATGTTGAAAGTGAGACAATTTGAAATGTAATGCCAAATATTGGTACATTTTGGATTTCATGAGAGCTATACATTCCAAAAAAGTCTGGACAGGTAGCAATAAGAGGTCGGAAAAGTTAAATGTGCATGTAAGGAACAGATGGAGGACCAATTTGCAACTTAATATGTCAATTGGGTTGGGCAACATGATTGGGTATAAAAAGAGCCTCTCAGAGTGGCAGTGTCTCTCAGAAGTCAAGATGGGCAGAGGATCACCAATTCCCCCAATGCTGCGGTGAAAAATAGTGGAGCAATATCAGAAAGGAGTTTCTCAGAGAAAAATTGCAACGAGTTTGAAGTTATCATCATCTACAGTGCATGAGTGCGTTTGAAGTTATCATCATCTACAGTGCATGAGTGCGTTTGAAGTTATCATCATCTACAGGTTGCATGAGTGCGTGTGGCATGGGCATCAATGCTGAAAGGTATATCCAAGTTCTAGAATTACATATGCTCCCATCCAGACATCGTCTCTTTCAGGGGAAGACCTTACATTTTCCAACATAACAATGCCAGACCACATACTGCATCAATTAGAACATCATGGCTGTGTAGAAGAAGGATCCGGGTACTGAAATAGCCTGCAGTCCAGATCTTTCACCCATAGAAAACATTTGGCGCATCATAAAGAGGAAGATGCGACAAAGGAGACCTAAGACAGTTGAGCAACTAGAAGCCTGTATTAGACAAGAATGGGACAACATTCCTATTCCTAAACTTGAGCAACTTGTCTCCTCATTCCTCAGATGTTTGCAGACTGTTATAAAAAGAAGAGGGGATGCCACACAGTGTTAAACACAGCCTTGTCACAACTTTTTTGAGATGTGTTGATGCCATGAAATTTTAAATAAACTTATTTTTCCCTTAAAATTATAAATTTTCTCAGTTTAAACATCTGATGTGAATCTATGTTGTATTCTGAATAAAATTATTGAAATGTGAAACTTCCACATCATTGCATTCTGTTTTTATTCACAATTTGTACAGTGTCCCAACTTTTTGAGAATCGGGTTTGTATGCTAGTAATGCATTTTGAGCTGCATGTCAAATAGGCCAGAGTGTAATATTGCCCTGGGAAAGAATGAATGTGCTTGCCAACTGACACAATACTCTGGTCAGGGTGAGAATTAGATTATTGTCTTCAAACAATGCAGTATATTCAGAACTTTCTCAGTGGCATTGTGTCAGGAATGGTTTTGGCTAAGGAATGAATTATTTATTTAAGATTCTTTTTAAGCGATCATTCTCTAAACAAGAAATAAATTCATATTGAGCTGACTCTCACATGGCCTCACTTCACAATTTGTTGTTTGCCCATTATTTTTCCGATACTGTGAAAGAAAAAACGTAGATGCTGCCATATGAAAAGTGCACAAGAGAATCAACTCACAATTTAGTAAAGTAGAGTTTAATGTTAGCACATTGTTAAGCTAACAGTACGACTACTGAATAAGCATGAAAGCAATTTGCATTCTGGGACTGCTTTTTCCATAAAAGATACATGTGATACTGAATTTGTCAAGACGAGGCAGCAGAGTTGTCTACTTTCAGAACAGTTTCTTTTTTTTAGGAACGTAATGAAAATGAATGTCTCAGAACATGAGCATAATGTAGGTGACAATGAGAAAGCAATATTCATTTAGTGACTCCTCACACACTGTGCTCAAGATGCTTTCAGCAACTAACTGTTTTAATTAGTGCTGGATGTGGCATCTGCAGTCTCATACGGATCTCCTCAGGCTGTGCATGAAGATCAATCTGAGCGCTCCTCGTGTCTGCTCCTCCTAGCCACAGAACAACACATATTATTCAATACAGTTGAATATCATAAAGATGTCTCTTTAAATACATATACAAAAATGGTTATATTTGCTGCAGCTTTAGCTTCAGATTTTCCATGTAAATCAAAGCAGTGCATACTATTCCACTTAATCTAAAATTATACACATTTGATCAAATCTTTGCTTTTTGCAACCTTTATCTTCAAACATCAACTTTTCATGTAAAGCTTATACTGATATCCATTTTATAAAATGTTATATTTTATGTTTATCATATGAAGAAACAGTAAAAATCATGTCTACAAACCAGCACTACAATACCTGGACTGGAACCAAGAACACCTGCAAACCTGTTTCACATAACTCAGTATAAGGACTCAACAAACCACAAAGATTGCTGAGTAACTGGCAACACTACAGTCTTAACAATAAAGTTTCCAAAACATTTTTACAGCGAAGCAATAAGATAACTATTTTGGATTCATCAAAGAAACCTTACAGTGAACAGTTCTTAAAATAACTTCTTATTTTATTCTTATAGTGTGAAAAACATTTGAATAATCTTAAGTATTTTTTTTTCCAGAACAAACAATCTTTTGTGCAATGGAAAGGTTCCATGGATTATAAGGTACTTAATGGAACCATAGATTCCAATAAAAACCTTGCACAACCTTTTAGAGCATTGGTCTCAAACTCAATTAATGGAGGTCCACAGCTCTGCACAGTTTTGCTCCAACCTTAATCAAACACACCTGATCCAGCCAATCAAGGTCTTCAGAATTACTAGAAACTTCCAAGCAGGTGTGATTTGGAGCTGGTTGGAGCTAAACTCTGCAGAGCTGTGGCCCTCCAGTAATTGAGACCACTGTTTTAGAGTGTAAAATAAGGCCTGAAACTCTCTGTAACCTCAGGAGCTCAAACTAAATAATACAGGTCAATCTCAATGAATTAGAATTTGTTAAAATGTTGAAAGTCGTGTATTAAATCAATTCAATGCACACAGACTGAAGTAGTTTAAGAGGGCTTTCACACTGGCAGTTTGATCGGTTCTGCGAAGATTTTGCTAATCTCAAACAAGCCTATTGTTTCCTAAACACACGAGAGAGCCAAGGTTGATTCCACACACTCTTAATGTCAAAATTAAATTAATTAAAATTTAATAATTTAAATAATTTAAATTAATTATTAAACTGTGCATAATAGCACCTCTCTCAGTTTGTTTCACTAGGCTACACATTCATGGGGAAGACTTCTGATCTGACAGCTGTCCAGAAGACAATCATTGACACACTTCACAAGAAGGGAAATCCATTAACATTCATTGCCAAAGAAGCTGGCTGTTCACAGAATGCTTTATCCAAGCATGTTAACAGAAAGTTGAGTGGAAGGAAAAAGTGTGGAAGAAAAAGATACACAACCAATCGAGAGAACCGCATCCTTATGAGGATTGTTGAGCAAAATCGATTCAAGAATTTGAGTGAAATTCACAAGAAATGGACTGAGGCTGGGGTCAAGGCATACAGATGTGTCAAGGAATTTGGCTACAGTTGTTGAATTCCTCCTGAACCACAGACAACATCATAGGTGTCTTACCTGGGCTAAGGAGAAGAAGAACTGGACTCTTGCCCTCTGGTCCAAAGTCCTCTCTTCAGATGAGTTCAAGTTTTGTATTTCATTTGGAAACCAAGGTCCTGGAGTCTGGAGGAAGAGTGGAGAAGCTCATAGCTCAAGTTGCTTGAAGTCTCGTGTTAAGTTTACACAGTCTGTGATGATTTTAGGTGCAATATCATCTAGTGGTGTTGGTCCATTGTACGGTTGTGTGCGATATGATGATTTTTGATCGTGGACGATAAAAATGTCTCCACAATCTGCTTTTGAAGAAATATCGTAGTATCGTGCTACAGCGAACATTCGAGCTGCAGTTCTGGCACCTCCGTAGTACGCCACACGCATTCACAGCAGTGTTAACTCAGCAGTAGAGTTACTCTCATTATTTGCTTGAGCTTTTTCTGAGCACCACATACACCTGAAGCAGTAGTGGTAGTGAATTGGCTTCACTCCAATTCACATTGATTGTGTCGAACGTTTGCTGTAGTTTAAAAGGGATCTCCCAGGAAAGGAGCACTTCATGCTTCCTTCTGCTGACCAGCTTTTTGAAGATGCTGATTTCATTTCCAGCAGGTTTTGGCATCTGCCCACACTACCAAGCGCTCCAAAAACTACAAAAAAAATTGTTTTAATGGTCTTATGAAGTATTCTAATTTGTTGAGATGAATTTGTGGGTTTTTGTTAAATGTGAGCCAAAATCATCACAATTAAAAGAACCAAAGACTTAAACTGCTTCAGTCTGTGTGCACTGAATTTATTTAAAACACAAGTTTCACAATTTGAGTTGAATTACTGAAATAAATGAACTTTTTCACGACATTCTAATTTATTGAGATGCACCTGTATATGAGCCATTTTATTTTCTATTCGTTTTATATGAGGTTTGCATTTTTTGCAACCCTGTAAACAACAGTGTGGACGTTTAACGTTTACGTAAAATTTTTGTTGCTCTCTAATTATTATCCATATTATGACATTACCGATTATTGGATACAGTCAATTAAGTCAAGGTATCTGATGTGGGACAGAACAAAAATGCTCATTTTAAGAGCAAATACCAGTGTCAGAGTTCACTATACTATTTCACTGCATTGATTCTCTAATATTATCATCAGTAACGTGATGTTTCTACAGTGCAACAGTGCTTTTTTGGCTTCTCTATTGCAGTGGATTCTCATGAACCATATGTGATATGTTTGTGTGTAGGTTTTCCAGCTTATTGAGGAAACTATATAAATAGATGGCCTTCTTGTTGCAGGACTTGAATGAGCAATCTCTAATCCAACATGAGCCTTTATTATTTCCACATATTAATTATACTTAGTGCTATGCTTTAGGCAATATCACTGGTATGCCGAAATTATCATTTTCTTTGCTTTTTTTGTTTATCATCGATGCCTTGCATCCCAATTCACACAAACACTAGTGCCCACCAGTAAGAGAGCTGCAAATAGTTTTCCATCTAGCATGATGCATCCATCTGACATCCAATTTTGAGTGTATAAAAAGTGTTTGATTTTTGGATCATATGAGTTGTTTGATGTTTATACCATATAACCTTCAGAGACTGCCCCAATTTCCAGACTAGTTTTAAAAAAGGCAAATGCAATGACATTGCAGTGTCTGCTGACTGAGACGGATGGACCAATAAATATGTATCATGTTCAGAGGGTATGTTATGCGCTTATGTGTTTGGATAAAGGGACACAATTTGATGTGAGCAGCCAAGTGTATTCAATCCACAGGATATATTTTTGTAGTAATGACTGGGCCTGGTGAAGCAGAATGCCAACATTCTCCCAGGGCAGATAACAGAGCATTCAAATAACCCAGAGTACATGCAGGTGCATGAGGCTAGACTTTGAGGAACATCTATTTTAAGGATCATGACAGTTACTGTAATGATGGTATATGAGAATAAGCTATCTGGTTACAATTTGTCTATAAAAAAAAACTAAGACAAGGTTAAAAATGTTTTGCGATTTAGTAGTAGTAGTAGTAGTAGTAGTAGTAAGTGTTCCTGTAGGTCAATTGGTAGAGCATTGTGCAATGTTGGGGGTTTGATTTCCCGGGAACACATGATAGTTAAAAATTGATAACCTGAATGCAATGTAAATTGCTTTGGATAAAAGTGTCTGCTAAATACATAAATTTAATTTGTAATATAATATAATATAATACATTGTTAAGTGTTCCTAATGGCTTAGTGATAGAGCATTGCATTAGCAACGCAAAAGGTTGTGGGTTTGATTCCCAGGGAACACATGTTTTTGTAAAAGTCACTTTGGATAAAAGTGTTTACTAAATGTATACATTTATTTATATAATCAACATCAGAATATATTCCTGAGAACTTAGATTTCTAAACAAATTTGTTTTACTTTGCAAATAATAATACTATTATTATTATTATTATTATTATTATTATTATTAATATTGTCATTAATAATAATAGCAACAACAATGCTTTTTTCACAATTTATTTAATTTTTATTATTATTATTATTATTATTATTATTATTATTATTATTATTATTATTATTATTATTAAATAATATAATTTATATTTAGATAATTATTAAAATAATATATTAACTGATAATAATAATAATAATAATTTAAGCATAATCAACAAGTAACAAAAATATTGACAGTAATTTAATTTCACAATTATTTGTTTTATTTTGCAATTTTTCCAAAACAAATGTAGGCTACATTAAAACAAATGTATATTTCATTATTATTATTATTATTATTATTATTATTATTATTATTATTATTATAAATAGTTTAAAAGATAATAATTATAATAATAATAATACTATAGTAATTAATAAAAATAATAATGGACAAAAAAAAAAAAAGCATCCACTGTATTTATTCAATTTTTATTTACCATGATTCAGATTTGCTATGTGATTCCATCACTGTGCCAGAAGGAATGGTCCAGCCAGATCATCTCAGTTATTTGACCCACAGCAAAATAAACCTGATCCCATCTACAAATTGCTTGGTAGGCAGGAAGCGGGTGGAAAGACTCCAGCTGTTTCCCTGATGGATCAGAAACCATCATCTATTGATTCATCCCCCTGTTCTCAGGTCACATTGATCACTGGTGAAATGTTCAAGTGAGCTTCCTCTTCACTCCCATTCACATTGATTGTGTAGGAGGTTTGCTGTAGTTTAAAAAGGATCTCCCAGGAAAGGAGGATAACACTGGACAAGGGCTTATGTGATGTGATTCCAGGTCTACTTACTGTCCGTCTCGTTAGCAAAACGTCTGGTGAACTTCTGAGGGATAAATGAAATGTTTTCTGTGATGTGCTCTCACACAATGACAGCAGCTTTATTATTTTAAAGACACCTTGCATTCAGTGTCAAAATCTTTGGGCAATTGTTTTTTAGAAATATTAACTATAATATATTGATGATAAGAATTTTTCAATGAGCAACAAATCAGCATATTAGACTGATTTCTGAAGACACTGAAGACTTGAAGACTGGAGTACTGGCTACTGAAAATGTAGCTTTGCCACCACATAAATAAATTACACTTAAAAAAAATGTATTGTACTAATATTGCATAATTATTATTTTTTTTACTGTACTTTTGATTAAATAAATGGAGCTTAGTGATCATAAAAGGCTTGTGAACATTAATGTATTTGAGACTATCCTACAGTATCCTACTGTGACACTTCCATTCTCTCATAGCATTTAGCTCATACTGTATATTAAGTGTCATTATTCACCCGATGTCTATATCTAAAACCTTTCTGTCTCATCTGGTTACACTAACAGTCCTCCACAGTATTTCACAATGCACTTCACAACAATCAGCCTCTCTTTTCCCAGTCAACCACACGGAATAAGTTCAATGAAAAGTTGGATCACAGCCATCATGTCATTATCCGAGGGATTGAGAGTGGCAGAGGGCCGGGTACGGCAGATTTAAAGTCAGACGACAAGCCACTCTACATACAGTTTCCTCCACGAGTCCCCAGAGGCGGAGCAGTGGTAATGGAGAGCAGAAGCAGACTGTCATTATCTCCCCCGTGACGCTCCATCTCATTGTGGAGAAACAGCACATTAGTAGACTGACTAACTACGTGTGGAATAGGGGCAGTGTGGAGCTTGATCGAGGATAAAGGACAAACATATGCTGCTGGCATCATTTTGGTGGTGCTAATCAGCTTTTAATGGAGTCACAAAGCATTAAGACTCACGATATCGCTTTAAAAAGAGTCAAGTTGTTATTCATTGCTTTGCATCGTTCGCTTCTTAAACTGGCTGTATAGTGTTAATAAATCTTGCACAAATATTAGGTTGGCTATAACAAAATGTTTAAAATAGCCCCTGCATGTCACTCCTAAACTATTAAAAAGGGGAATGTTATGCATGTTAAATAGTTTTAACTCTTTCATAATTCAGTTCACCCAAAAATGAAAACTTGCTTACATTTACTCACCCCCATCCAAAATGTAGATGAGTTTGTTTCTTCATCAGAACAGTTTTGGATAAATTACCTCACTTGCTTACCAGTGGATCCTCTGCAGTGAATGGGTGCCGTCAGAATGAGTCCAAACAGCTGATAAAAACATCATCATAATCCATTCACTGCAGAGGATCCATTGGTTAGCATGTGATGTAATGCAAAATGTCTGATGGAGTCAAGACAAGTAAAATTTCAGGCAATTTTCATGTTGGTGTAAAAACTATTCTTTTAAAAACTCTCAGGTTTAATCCCTTCAAAATATATCAATCTGACAGAAGCGACATGAGGTTATGTTCTGTTGCAGCTGCTGTTTAGTATGTGCTCACTATGTCAAGCATCAGGCGGTTTTAGATTAGACTCACGGCTGTGTTCATGTGCATGTCCTGTAGGCAGGACTGACTTATGGTCAACAGCAGGACAGTATCTGCGATGGTGACAGCTAAGGTCAATAAACAAGGCGCAGATCTTTGCTCCAGGGCAGTGAACAAGTAAAACCTCTTGTCCTTTGCATGGCCAGGATTCAAAAGAAATATTTAAATGATGTCTGATATCTGATGAAGAGGTCTTCAGCCTTGATATAGATGAAGAAGGGACTCCTAACTACTTATAAATGTATAAAACTGAGCATTTAATTCGAAATATAGCCGTATCATTGTCCACATTTCACTGCTTCACTTTAGAAGATCAGAAATAGAAAGTAGGCTGTTCGTGTAATTGTTGTACCTGGCAGAGCACAGAGCTGCTGGCCTTTTATCCCATAGTTCTTTTAGAAGTGAAGCCCCAGCTAGGAAAAGGTCTGCAGGGGGTGTCCATGTGCTTTATTATGCTCTGTAATGGCTGAAACCCCACCTGTTTCCTCAATACATGCTCTGGAGGGAGCTCCCTTTTCAAAAACTTCAGTTCCAACTTACTGCTTTGCAACAGCAAGTATTAATTGAGAGCATGATGTAATGCTTTGAAACACAGACAGATTGAGGATTAAACTAGTCCACGCAACTTTTACAGTATGTCTTGTTTTTAAGAATTAATTCTAAATGTCTTGCGACATATTCCACAGTTTTTCCAAGAATTCTAAATTATGCCTGGTAACCAATGCAGGGGAGACTGTTGTCGTAGTTGTCACTTTTTTTCTTTTCTTTTTTTTTTTTTACTGGGATTCTTATGGTAGGTTTACTTTCAAAAGTCAGTATAATCACTAGAAGTTTTTACCAGTGATATTTTAGCATCAGTCACCAAACCCCCCTCATCGAAACGCTCTGTTTGAATAGGCGTAACACATTAGATTCAGGAAGTAATTGCCTACTGCAATGATTGGCTAATTGTTGTGTATATGTGACAGCGCACATCCTTCACAGATGAACGCTGCTGTGATTTAGGTTAATAAACAGTGTCTTGTTTTCTTTGGAGCATCTTTATTGTTTGATTTCTGCATAGACCTCTCTCGTTATTTACCCCCTACATGCGTGAATCGGTGGGTGGGCCTAAACAGGCATCGATGTACAGTAGTAGAAAGCATTGATCTTCTTCTACTGTGGCGGGGTTTAGCCATTCCATTACATCATAAAATGGCAGATTTCACAATCTGTCATTTTGGCACTGGCTTCAAAATAATTTGTTTTTAGACTAATGAGAAAGTTTTGAGTTCTGAAACTTACCGGATGATTTTATAGTACAATGACCTCTAATAAGTCAAAAAGAACAAGGGATTTTTGATTTCTCAGTGTATGTGTCATTTAATAGTTTGAATTATTTTATATTTTTATATTTTTCATTTTCATTTTAGTTTAAGTTTTAGTAAGTTTTAGTAGTTTTAGTAAGTTTTACTTTTAGTTATAATATAATAATAATAAATACATTTTATAAATGTATAATAAATACATTCCTACATTTTTAATTTTATTAAAAAAACAATCCACTGAAAATGTTCATTATTGCCCAGAGAAACTACAGAGTAATAACACTACATGTAACAACAAGCCCAGGCAAGTTGTAACTATAAACTCTGCAGGACACCGGCCCTCCAGTATCAAGTTTGGAGACACCTGCTCTAGAATATATATTCACATGATGTGGTTACTTACCTGAAACCAAACAAAATGCAAAATAAATATAGTGCAAACTTATTCAGTCGAATTTTTTCCATCATAATTTATTTTCTTTTGTGATAGAGTTTCAACAGCCTTATCTTTATTTTATGATAGTCGTATGAACAAAGTGACTTATGTTAGAAATTTTTCAGTTGACATGACTCATACTGTCAAAGGTTTGTCATTTGGTTTGTGTATGGATAAAATAACATGTAGAACTGCCAGTGGATATGAAGGCAAGGGTTAAGGTTAGGTCTCATGTGTATAAAGTGTATCTGTAGAAGCATGAAACTTGGTTGAATGAAGCAAAAAAAAAAAAAAAAAACACCAAGCCTCTCTCATGCATAAAGTGAATCATCCATTACTAAAAACAACACATGATTAAAGTTCTGGGTAATTCACATCGATCCATAAATCATGGAAGTGACGTCATATTAACAGCCAGAGACAACACAAATTATAGTGCAATGAAGAATGAACAGCATTAATAAATCATCATTTAGAATTATTTATGTACATATACGTGATTTATTGTTTCTTAATATATTAGTTAATATATTAATATACAGTGTGGGAGGGACAATAAAACATTTAACAGAAAAAATGTCAAATATCACAATGTGACTTTCTTTCTAAATAAAGCGTTTGCAAAACCTGTCTATTTAAGCAAAGTGTTTGGTGACATTAACGATGCAGAAATGACACGCTTCACCTTTAAAGAGCATTATTTTCTCAGTGAGAATACCACAACGTGGTTTCTTACAGGAAAGTAAAACAACTGACAGGAGGAGTATAGAAAGATAATCCCTTCAATGTCCTGCATTTTGATGATAAAAGAATTTTCAGACTCAATCCCTCCAGGAAGCATTTAATCCCAAAGAAAACTCCCTGGGCAAAAAAACAAACAAACAAAAAAAAAAACAGAGTGCATGGCGTGCATGATCTCAGGCACCTGGAATCACAACAGCAAGGAAGTGCAGCCTGCTGATGTGGGAAGATTTACAGATGCCTGCTTAGGCTTCCATTAAAAATAAAGCTCAAGCCTTTCAAACACAGATGCAGATCAAGAGGGTTCATATGGAGTCCATTGTAAGGGTGTTACATTGTAGGGGTTGTTTATGTTCCATTTTCAGTATGTTGATCCATTTTCTCTAATTTGCTATTTAAATCTTCAACACAAATCAAGATAAGTTAATATTTCAGTAATAAGGCAACAGACAGATGAGCAAAGCATGCAAAATCTAATATCTAAAATATTTTTATTTACAAACTTAGGTTCAACATACTTACCAAAAGAATAATTTAGGTGTACAGTATTTTATTATTTAACCTATATATTATCTTCCACTTACACCAATGATCCTAGCCCTATAAAGCCTACTGAATCAAATTTAAGGAATCCAAAATATACATTTTTAAAAGGCAGTTGGGAAAACTGTACACAATTTACTTTATGCCTTCTGTCATCTGGTTGATAGTTTATACTTTTTTAGCAAGCAAAAGGGCTTTTAGTTTAATTTTTAAAACATCCCTCTTCAGGTTGTCGTACATGTGTCTTTTTGATGTGAAATCAGATTTTTATAAAGTAAATGTATGTAGCAGAAATGAGTCAAATCAGACAAATCAAAGAGTCTATCAGAGCTGTGTGCATTGAAACATGAGCTGAATTCCTCAGGAAGTCATAAATCAGTTCTAGTGCCACAGGAACCAAACAAGATAACCAACCAACCAACTTGTTCACACAACAGCTTTCAACATTAACACCAATAGAACAATTATTGACAATTTTAATTCAAAGAAGAGATTGTCAAATGTATTGTTCGTGATTGGAATGCAACGCTGGACATCACATGTAAACCCAGGAGATCAAGTTAAATACTTGCATTGACTTCCCCCCCAGCCAGTGAAACCAGACTGAAATTCCTAAGGGGGAAGGGCTTTAAACCTTTGTCTTCACAGGAAAGTCCTTTGCCAGAGAATGGCAAAGAAACCCTTTTTATACATTATATATGGACCAGAATGAACTCAAAAAAGACTTATGAATGAATCATTCCATTGCTTAACTCCATATTCATTTACGTGTAACCCACACATTTGACTATCATGTATAATCACTTATTGTGTATGTCTTTTGATAACTATAGGATACCTAGTCATGTCTAGTATTCAAATAATCACATTTTCTTGCTTGATATTGTCCTGACAATCATTTATTTGTAAAATATATCATAATCATGTTATAGGAATCATGTCCAAAATTAGACCCTGTGAGGCAAGAACCACATGCTTGGTAAGATAAACAAATGATTTATGATACCCACCCCAAGAACATATCTGATTGGTCAAGGCAACATTTGAGGGGTGGCCAACAAGGAAGTTTTAAATACTTTGGATCCCATGAAATTTTGCTTTTAGTCATGCCTTGCTTTTAGTCTGCTTTTAGTTCTAGTCTGCCTGCTGCTATTAGCCATGTCGGCTTTTAGTCTGCTTTTAGCTCCAGCCTTGCTCGTGCTATCAGTCATGCCTGCTCTTAGCTTGTAGCTTTGCTACCTAGCTTTAGCTTGTAGCATCTAGCCATGTGGTTAGTCATCATGGTTCTTTGAGCGCGGTTCCAGCGTGCCTACCTGCTGCTACTTATGCCACAATGAGAAGGAACACAACCTAGTCTCGTCAAACTTTATTTCTTTTCTTTTCCGTTTGAGAGTTTCGTGTTCTGAGTTAAGTTTTGTAACGTCGACCTCGTCTGCGCGTTTGAACTCCGACCAGCCACACAACTCCAGCTTCAGCCAACGCCCAACCACGGGCTTCCCAAGACGTCACTTCACTACTGAACTTCCAGCCAATCAGCGACACCGGGATACCCCTTTCAACGGGAGTCCCTTTCACAGCAAACGAAGGCAACGTATTCCCAGATATTTGTTGTGCTGGTGTATCTAATATAATTTTAACCCCATTGAGGAACTCAATGCGAGCGCTAATTAAGTGATTGATGGTTGTTCATGTCTATGCAATTTAACGTATTGCTGTAAACTTGGGATTCCATATTTCCATTCTCTTAAACTCATCTTTCCCTAACTTTCGATCTTCCTGCAACTTGTGTGAATGTGTGTGTGCGTGTGTTTATGTGTTAGATTAGTTTATATGTCTTAGATTTATCTAATAAAGCCTTATTCATGTTGAAAAGAGAAGTATCTTGTGTTTTGTGCTTACAAGTTAATGTCTTAAACTGCCGATCTTGTTACTGTGCTAATTGATAGTGTTTTCACTATAGTTTGGATATTAGTATCCAGCGCAGATTTTATGTTAAACGGCTCGTTCACTGAACCGCAAGCGCGTCTCCGTGAACAGCCGTGAAACAGTGATTCTGTTCAAATTCCCTTTAAAATCTTAAATGATTCCCTTTGAGCTAAATTGACCTGTTTCCCTTTACATTTATTATGGTGGAGAATGATTGCGGGCAGTTTAACCTAAATTGTGAGCATAAACCAAGTTATTTAATCTTTGATTTTGCTAAAGGAATGACGGATGAAAAGCTTCCGAGACCTGAGTATGTGTGTGTGTTTGCGTGACGTAAGCAGCGCGCGCCCTCCCGCTTGAATGAAGGGAGCTAGAGGAGACTTTAACTCGAGTCCGTCTCCCCTTTGTTAACAGCAGTAAGTGAACTTAAAAGTAAACATCTGAGATCGTACAATAAGGTAGAAATTGAGCGTGTTCCTCATTTGTGTAATGCCTTGTTTTATAGCTGATTTGATTTCACTGCGTGTTCCAGTGTCTCAAACGCTATCTCAGTCACTGTTTGCTGAACGGAGCTAAACTGTTAGTGTTTCAAAAGGGATATAAATCGGTGAATAAAGAATAGTTTTGAGCGGGTTCCTCAATCTATTTATCAAAGTCCCCGTATTCATATTTCATATAGTTTGATTGCCAGTGCGTGTTCCACTGCCGAATCAAATTTGATATTCTACTCCCCTAAATTAACGTTAAACATTAGAGAACAATGTTTGCCCATTTGTATCCGTTCACAAAGTGAATGCAATCTCGCGTAACACTGCGTGTGTCCGAGAGTAATTTGAATGGGAGTGTTTTAAAAGCTTGATCAAGTAAAGTTTAACTGTGTACCAACAGCGAAGGAAAACTTTTATGTTTGTGTCCAGAAAAACTGGCACGGAGATTCAAATTGCTGAGATTGATATAACTGTGTTCCCTTAACTACAGCAGGAAGCTGCTATTTGAATTAAGATAAATTTAACTCTATACAAACTGAGAGTTTAAGTGCCACATCGCAAAACCAACTGAAAGGCGGTGTTGTTATTTGTACAGTGTTGAAATGAGCCGACATTTCATGTAACATGCTTAACTGTATTTGCAACAATGCAACGATTCATGTGCTGATCCACTAGAATGTGTTTTGGTTGCCATAGTGACGACCGTGACCCGGAAGCCTAACGTACTTCCGGAGCAACTCTGAACTGTGCACGCGCAGCGCACAAACTCTGCGGTGTCGCTAAGCTAACGAAACCATTGCATTTACATTAGTGATGGGATTTATGGCTCTTTGAGGGGATCCGGATCTTCGCGATCCGTTCCTTTCAAAGAGCCGTTCAAAAGAATGGCTCTTTTGGCTCTTTTTAAATATTTAGTCAGTTTTAAGAAGCCAGCTTGGGAGCATCTCAGTTTATCCTGGAAATAATCACTGGGAGGTATTATGAGGTGAGATTTGTAGTCAAATAATTAAAGCTCAGATATCACACACCAATATCTGAGTTTGAATTATTCTGAAATATTGATTATTACCTCATTTCTCATGTGTCGACTATATTCCATAGGGTTGCACAAATCCCTCTGCTTAGACAGTGACATCATTATTTTGATTTACCTTTAGTACAAAGTGTGTGTGTGTGTGTGTGTGTGTGTGTGTGTGTAAAACTACGTTGACTTATGTTATTCATACAATACCTACTCACAAATAAACATAAAAAACAAAGCCGCCTGCAATGAATTTCTGTGCAAAACAGCTTTTACTACAAACACTTCCACACAAGAACATTGTTATCACACAAGAACATTTTGATAGAAAACTAATTTTTTTTAAGTAGATAAAATTAGAATAAATAAAATGGAAATGTCTACATACTACATACTATTACTACTGTAAACTTTGCAAATAGGACATCAGCCCCTTCAAGTCAATGAACAATAACAAAGTGGGCTGCAATGAATGTCTGTGGAAAACAGCTTTTAGTGAAACATTTCTATACAAGTACAGTATCACAAAAGAACATTTTTAATGATTTTAAAATAAGTTTTAAATGAACACAAAATGCAATGTAAATGCATGCACAACTAATAACTAATATCATCACGCTATAAAGGGTTGGCCTGCGCTGGGTGCGCCCCTCCCCCTATAACTGTTCTGTCTCCTGGCGGAGCTCATTTGTATGAACACGCATAGGAAAAAAGAACGATAGAAAGAACGGCTCCTCTCCAGTCGCGACTCGGCTCCCATCGTTCATGTTTATGAGCCGTTCAAAAGAATCGGTTCGTTCGCGAACGTCACAACTCTAATTTACATTGAAGTCTATACTAAAGCCACTAGCCTCAAAGGTTAGCCGTTAGCATTACCATCCAGTGGTAGAATAATGTGTGTTTGGGCAACGCTGACGTGATTTAACCATTTTCAACATCTTAACTAACACTTGTTAGTCTCTTTCTTTTTATCGCTCTGTTTTCTCACTAGACCACTTATTTTCATTTTACTAGAAAGGGAAATACTGACTCACAATTATTAATTGTCAAATTGAAATTTAATTGAAACATTAAATTTATTTTGAATCATTTAAAATTTCCCTCTCAGATCATTTCATATGATCTTTTATTTCTAGTATTCTCTTTTGGGTCTTATTATTTTAGGAATGAATAAGCCTTGAACTTTGGAAGTTTAAGTAAACTTATTCTTCCTAATTTATTTATTACCCATCTGAATATATGCTGTTCAGACCTTTAATTATTTGAATGCGTTTTACCCCTCTTCCTATTTTGGTTATACACTTAACCACTATTGTTTTACTTATTGATTTCCTTTTTTTTTTTATTTCATTTTTGCATATTTTGCCCATTTATTAATTTTTTTAATTTTACTTTTTCTTACCATTTCTTTACTTTGTGTATCCTAGCCTGGGAACGACAAACCTGAGCCCTAAAAGGAGACATTGTTATCCCTCACTACGAGTTCAAATAAATTAGAAAGACAACTCTCTTTCACTTAAAGTTTATTTTGTTTGATTAGTTGTGCAGCAACTAACACAACGCTCTCCTTGTAGTTCAGATAACCGCTACTGAGACTTACCATCTCCGTCCTCTCTCTCCTTTACTTTCCTCTTCTCTTTTTACATTTGTAGGACATGTAAGAACCATCAATCAATTCTAAGTGAAGTAAATACCGTGCCAAAGACGACGAATCATCCTTATGAATTTGATTGTAATCATCCTCTCATTTGTTCTTCCTAACCTCCCTACATTTGGAAACGCAATCCAAGTTTTAGCATCTCATGCAACGTTGAGATCAATTTAATAGAGATACGTGCTGAGCAACTGTCGCCTTCGCTGACTCCCTGGTGAGCCGTCCAACTGAAAGGTGTACGGTGTCAATCCTGTCAGACTAAGAAAAGAGATATCAGAATTATTATTGTGTTCTTTTGTCCAAAGCAAGAAATATAATAATATTGTTTATGTTTTTGATAACATTTAATTGGAAAAAATTATTTTCCTCATTTGAAAAACAGATATTTTGCTTGTCATTTGAATTTGTTTTTCACCTCTGTCTCTCTTTTCCTCTTCCTCATTAGAGTGACAAAGTCTTCGCATCTCTAGTCTACTTAGACACCCTGAGACCAACACAGTCATCACCACATTTCACTAGTGGTTCACAATCACTGATACAACACTTAGTTGTCCCACCACACATAGGCTTTTACTCCACACAGATCTGTGTCAGTCTCTCTTCTCCCCAGCGTGCCAACATGCCGCAGACTGCAGACCCCATTGCCCATGGGGAAGATGTGAACATTTGGCTGAGAGGCATAACAGACAGCCTCACTCCAAAGACATTTGAACTGTTATTATTTTTAATAATAATCCTAATCCTGAGAAGATTCCTGACACAAGATTCAAGCCAGAACAACAACCACGAGGAGCTAGTCAAGATCACGAGCTCACTAAGCTATGCCTTCACAACCCAGCTGAAACTGAGCGACAAGCACATCACCCACCTTCAAGAGGAGCTGGCACGTGCTCAACATCGCATAGACAAGCTGGAAGTGAAAGTTCAAAATCAACTCAAAGCACCCAGCGAGAGGGAGCAGGATACAACAGAACAAGTTATGAAGCTCCTAGCAGCCCTGGCAGCAGCTCAGCTCGACCAGCGACATGCAACGGCTGCTCAGAAAGACCTGGTAAACAGACTCCAGTATGCCGAACAGCTACTAGAGAAAGCCAAGCTAGACATCAGAAACAAGAACTCTGAAATCAGTGCTTTGAAAGACCACCTTGAAAGGTACAGAACTGAAATGGACAATCTGACCCAACAACTAGATGATACCAACGATGAGCTCTACATGGTCAGAAAAGAACTCCAAAATACTTACAAGCACAAACTAGAGCCAAGAAAAGAGAAACATCTCTTAGCCTCATCACTGCTGAGCAGAGCAGAGTCCCACGTCCAAGAACTGGCATGTGACGAAAGGAGCGAAGGGCCACAACCCAAAACCTCACCTGCCTTCGCCACACAACCCTTTCCTGCCAACGAAAGAAAACCTCCCGTCCAAGGCCTTGAAGCTGCACACGGGATGACCATCAAAGACCTCAACAAGCTGTCTAAAAACATCAGCAGGTTCAACCCGAACTCCACAGAGAGCCCCGACATCCAAGCTTATCTGCGAGATATCGAATTTCACCTGGAAGTGAGACCTCATGTGACTGACAGAGACTGGTTATACCTCCTTAGAGCCACGTCCAGTTCCGAGGTACGAAACTTTCTAGATCGACAGCCCAGTCAAACCAAGTCAAACTACCAGCGACTTCGTGAGGTCCTGATTAAAGAGTTTACAGACCCAGAGTCTGAACATGGACTGTTAACTGCCTTGGAAACCAAACAAGGTCGTCAAGAGACTCCACAAGCTTATTACAACCGACTCCGACAAGCCTACTTTGGTGCACACAACAGCCCTGACCTTGAAGAGGATGTGAACTTCAAAACCCTCTTCCTAAAGAATCTGCACCCTGGAGTCAGTCACCATCTAGGTGTCATGGCCTGTCCGAACTCCATGACCATCCAACAGTTGCGTGACCTAACACAGAAGGCCTATAACAAGCAGAAGTTGGCCTCAAAGAAAGGTAACAAAACATCCACACTCTTGAACTCTGTCAACAAAGACTCAAGCCTTGCACTGGACGACACCCAGTGGCATCACAACACCAGAGTCTTCCATCAAGAGCACAGAGAACGTGACGCCCATATCCACGACCGCTTTCAGCCCAACTGCTGGAAAAATCCATGGGACCAGCCACGCTTCTCAAGAAACCAAAAGGATAAGAACATCTGGAAACCTAACCAGATATCCAAAGGTAATCAGCTGACTCATCCAAGAGCAACTCGTGTGGGTAAGCGACAACAAAACCCACCTCAGCACCACTCAGACATGCACAGTGCTGAGTATGCACAAGAACATAACCGCTTACCATTAGAAGACACGGAACAAGTCATGGAACAACTAAGAGAGTTCCTTCAAGACAATTTACATGCATATGACCACAAAGTTGAGTCATGCTCGCTGTGACCAGCGACAGAACGGAAGGCCGGTGATCACCTGGTGCACCACATCAGAGATGACAAGCACCTGTTCAACAACAACCCAGAATGAACAAGTCTTTCACGGCCAACTGTTGATGAAAAATCTGAGGTACTAAAGGACATCACCTCAGTCACTAACAAACTGTCAAATGAACTCCAACTCCAAGTTCCAAATTCCCTGTCTGTGCAACAGCAACCACCAGAGCACAGAAGGTCAGAAAGTCTGCTACAGCCAGAAGGCATCACAAGAAGAATGCAACATAGGAGACAAGTTTTGCAACTCAGCTTCACACAGCCATGCCAAACTGCCTCCGACTGTCTGCTAAAGAACTTCCTGCCTTGCTGGACTGACCCCTCATTAGACCATGGACACGCCCTCATCCAAGCCAAGGATGCTGAGAGCCAGTCTTAAGTGACATGCTAGAAAAAGGGGGAGACAACACAGACTTGAACAGATCTGACCACACATGCACTACACCAGTAATACACAACATTACCTACACCCAGAGGTAAACACATCTACTGATAACACAGTCAACAAACATATTCTTCCCACAGGTAGAATATCCAACTTTTAGTGTAACAAAGTTACACATACCCACCATGAAGAAACGTGCAGCCATCCTCACAATAGGTAGAACACCTGACACTAAGTTAAGGTTCACGACACACTAGCTGCACCTGACATCCTAGCTCAATAGTAGTTGTAACACATGCTAGGAAAACCCACAGCAGCCTTGTTTTGTTTTGTTCTTTTTTTTACCTATCCTTCTCCTTCCCCTCTTTCCTGAGTAGGTGAAACGCCTAGACACCCTGCGAGGGTCGAAGGTCTGATATTAGGATTGACTCGCAACACCTAATATCCGCCAGCCACTCTAAACTGAATGGAAGCCAGAGAGCTCCATGCATGATAGGTCAATTCATTGAATTGAAAATGAAATTACTAGAAAACTAATGGTAAACATGTAAAGTAAGACAACCTAGAAGAACCAAACAAAGTTAACCACAAATTTGATTGATGAATCAAAATAAAAACAATTTCCAAGACGATCTAAACTATCCTCAATGTGCTAAACTACATTGACTAATTGAACTTAACCACGTGTACCTAAATAGCCTGATGCCTGCACCAGTACAGTAACTGTCATGGAGGTGTTGTCTTGCTGTTTGCTGTGTTTGTCTGCTTCTTCTGCCTTTGTTTCTCCAGCGATCGACAATGTCTTCACCTAAACACCTCGCCGATCGAAAGGGGGATATATGTAGCAGAAATGAGTCAAATCAGACAAATCAAAGAGTCTATCAGAGCTGTGTGCATTGAAACATGAGCTGAATTCCTCAGGAAGTCATAAATCAGTTCTAGTGCCACAGGAACCAAACAAGATAACCAACCAACCAACTTGTTCACACAACAGCTTTCAACATTAACACCAATAGAACAATTATTGACAATTTTAATTCAAAGAAGAGATTGTCAAATGTATTGTTCGTGATTGGAATGCAACGCTGGACATCACATGTAAACCCAGGAGATCAAGTTAAATACTTGCATTGACTTCCCCCCCAGCCAGTGAAACCAGACTGAAATTCCTAAGGGGGAAGGGCTTTAAACCTTTGTCTTCACAGGAAAGTCCTTTGCCAGAGAATGGCAAAGAAACCCTTTTTATACATTATATATGGACCAGAATGAACTCAAAAAAGACTTATGAATGAATCATTCCATTGCTTAACTCCATATTCATTTACGTGTAACCCACACATTTGACTATCATGTATAATCACTTATTGTGTATGTCTTTTGATAACTATAGGATACCTAGTCATGTCTAGTATTCAAATAATCACATTTTCTTGCTTGATATTGTCCTGACAATCATTTATTTGTAAAATATATCATAATCATGTTATAGGAATCATGTCCAAAATTAGACCCTGTGAGGCAAGAACCACATGCTTGGTAAGATAAACAAATGATTTATGATACCCACCCCAAGAACATATCTGATTGGTCAAGGCAACATTTGAGGGGTGGCCAACAAGGAAGTTTTAAATACTTTGGATCCCATGAAATTTTGCTTTTAGTCATGCCTTGCTTTTAGTCTGCTTTTAGTTCTAGTCTGCCTGCTGCTATTAGCCATGTCGGCTTTTAGTCTGCTTTTAGCTCCAGCCTTGCTCGTGCTATCAGTCATGCCTGCTCTTAGCTTGTAGCTTTGCTACCTAGCTTTAGCTTGTAGCATCTAGCCATGTGGTTAGTCATCATGGTTCTTTGAGCGCGGTTCCAGCGTGCCTGCCTGCTGCTACTTATGCCACAATGAGAAGGAACACAACCTAGTCTCGTCAAACTTTATTTCTTTTCTTTTCCGTTTGAGAGTTTCGTGTTCTGAGTTAAGTTTTGTAACGTCAACCTCGTCTGCGCGTTTGAACTCCGACCAGCCACACAACTCCAGCTTCAGCCAACGCCCAACCACGGGCTTCCCAAGACGTCACTTCACTACTGAACTTCCAGCCAATCAGCGACACCGGGATACCCCTTTCAACGGGAGTCCCTTTCACAGCAAACGAAGGCAACGTATTCCCAGATATTTGTTGTGCTGGTGTATCTAATATAATTTTAACCCCATTGAGGAACTCAATGCGAGCGCTAATTAAGTGATTGATGGTTGTTCATGTCTATGCAATTTAACGTATTGCTGTAAACTTGGGATTCCATATTTCCATTCTCTTAAACTCATCTTTCCCTAACTTTCGATCTTCCTGCAACTTGTGTGAATGTGTGTGTGCGTGTGTTTATGTGTTAGATTAGTTTATATGTCTTAGATTTATCTAATAAAGCCTTATTCATGTTGAAAAGAGAAGTATCTTGTGTTTTGTGCTTACAAGTTAATGTCTTAAACTGCCGATCTTGTTACTGTGCTAATTGATAGTGTTTTCACTATAGTTTGGATATTAGTATCCAGCGCAGATTTTATGTTAAACGGCTCGTTCACTGAACCGCAAGCGCGTCTCCGTGAACAGCCGTGAAACAGTGATTCTGTTCAAATTCCCTTTAAAATCTTAAATGATTCCCTTTGAGCTAAATTGACCTGTTTCCCTTTACATGTAAGAATACATTTCATATTGTTAGTAAATGATACATCAGGCTTTTGAGAAAAAAATATAATTGTATTGCATTACATTACAATAAAAACTCCAAAAATAGAGAACATAGAACTAAGCTTTTAAATAGCATCTTAATTAGACATAGAGATACAGACTTCATTATATGTATTTATGTAAGTAGTCTGCTATACTGTTATAATCTAATCTAATTCTAATTGATTTACATAACAGGTTCACAGTAATGTACAGTATGTGCCATAAAAAGCCTGATATTATGATATAAGCTTTTTAATATCTAAAAATTACTTCATATGTCAGGCTTCACAGCTCTGCACAAGATGAACACTGCAACAATATTACAATAATATTCATAAGTCCTTTAAGGTCATTTCAGTCAATGATTTCAAACTGAGATGCAAAATTACAATTTATATCGATTGATCAGTATTTCATGCAATTAATTTGATCAAAAATGTATAGCTTGATGGTCCTAGTTTGTATTTTTGGAGTAATAAAAGTTGAATCTTTAACAAACATGGGTTAATGAACTCCCTCAAACAAGTCTGTATTACGCATGCTGAGCCAGGCCTTTTAACTGATCTCACCTCTGTATAGTGCAGATTCTGTCAAATGAATTTTATGATGGGATTAGGATGCTGCACACACCAGTATGGTCCCAATGTGACTTAACCTCCTCATTAATTAGCTTCCAGTGAAGTATGATAATACAGTAGGTAGCTAATTAACCAACGTAATGAAGCTCTTCCTAGACCTTGGTGAGTTTATAGCACTTGCAGAGATGCAACACTTGCCTTTTCAACTGCTGTGGTACACTTAAGCAGCCTGATTAGAGGTCTACTTCAAAGAGTTGATGACCTTTTTCAGATTATCCGTCTCTGCCACTCTAACTGGCTGTTTTGTATTGAAATTGCACATGCAACAATGATCCGAGCAGTTCAGTTCCGTGTATTTGTAATTTTAATATACTTTTCTGAATGTGTAATGTTTACTTGAACTTTAGCTGAAATTATGTGTTTAGCTCCGGCAAAACATACAAAGCAACTGTACATGGCATTCATTAGGTATGTATATTTAAGGTCAGAGGGTCTAATCTCAATTTATTCATGAAGTCTATGCTATAATACTACTATCTGCATATTGTATAATGGCATTATTTATTGCTATAATAAAAGAGGTCAAGTTAGTTTATCTTGCTGAGGAAATTAAAAGAATGCAAATGGTGTTAGTTTCGCTTATTCCTTAAAGTTATTTTAAATCTTACAGACTTCATCAGTTTGATTTGACATTCTGATTGCTTTAAAACTTCTAGATAGCACTCACAATTATATTATATTATATTATATTATATTATATTATATTATATTATATTATATTATATTATATTATATTATATTATATTATATCAGGTAGGTCCTTCAAAGAATCTTGGAGACATAATGTTTCTAAGAGGCAACATATACTGGGGTGCCTCAGGGCTCAGTTCTTGGACCACTTCTCTTCTCTGTCTACATGGCATCATTAGGTTCTGTCATTCAGAAACAATGCTTTTCATACCACTGCTATGCTGATGTCACTCACCTATAATTCCATCCTGATGATCCGACGATAGCTGCTCACATCTCAGCTTGTCTGACAGACATTCCTTGCTGGATGATGGACCATCACCTTCAACTCAAACTTGCCAAGACATAACTGCTTGTGGTTCCAGCAAACCCCTCATTTCATCACAATTTCACCATCCAGTTAGGCACATCAACCATAACTCCTTCAAAAACAGCCAGAAACCTTGGAGTTATGATAGGTGATGGGCTGAATTTGTCACACCACATTGCAAAAACTGTCCGGTCCTGCAGATTTGCTTTATTCAACATCAAGAAGATCAGGCCCTTTCTTTCAGAACATGCTGCACAACTCCTTGTTCAAGCTCTTGTTCTGTCCAGGCTGGACTATTGCAATGCTCTCTTGGCAGGTTTTCCAGCCAATTCTATCAAACCTTTACAATTAATCCAGAATGCGGCTGCAAGCATTTTTAATGAGCTGAAAAGAATGCATGTCACACCTCTGTTTATCAATTTACACTGGCTACCAATAGCTGCTCTGCTAGCATAAAAGTCAAGGCATTGATGTTTGCCTACAAAACCACCACTGGCTCTGCACCCATTTAACTAAATGCATTACTTCGGACTTATATAGCTTCTAGAAGCTTGCGTTCTGCAAGTGAACGTCGCTTGATTGTGCTATCCCAAAGAATTACAAAGTCACTTTAACAGACTTTTAAATCAAATGTTCCCTCCTGGTGGAATGACCTGCCCAACTCAATCCAAGCAGCTGAGTCCTTAGCCATCTTCAAGAATGGGCTAAAAACACATCTTTTCCATATTTATTTGACCCTCTAACTCTAGAACCTCTTTATTCTAATTCTATTCTTTTAAAAAAAAGTAAACAAAAGAACTAGCTTTCTAATCAGTAATCATTTTGTATTCTATCTGTTTTCTTTTCATTTATTATACAATTAACAAAAGCAAAAAAGACCTCTAACACTAGCTTGCTCTGTTCTTTTTCTATTCTATCTGTTTTCTTTTTATTTATTATATTATTTTAAAAGCCCTTGCTATGTGCACTGCGTTAAGCTAGCTGAGACTTGATATAGCACTTATATATATCATTGCTCTTTTGTTGATTTTGATTGCTTCCATTGTCCTCCATTGTTGGATAAAAGCATCTGCTTGATGACTAAATGTAATGTAATTTTATATTAATTATATAATATTATTACACTATATTATGTAATATAAATAAATTACAAAATACAAAACAATATATTAAATAATTGAATATATATACAATTCTATAATACAACAAATGTATAATAATAAGCTACTTTAGAAATGTTTTCTGTTAATAGTTTATCTGTATGTACTGTATTTATGATAAATCAGCAATGGAATATAGAGAGACAACAGTCATTAATATTCATTGCTGGATTCTGACAACACAAATCCTGAGAAATGTTCTTCAATAATGTTCATCTGTAAGCACTCCGCTACCTTTGCCCTGCTAACTACTGTAGTTGAGATCGGAACATTTGGGAAAGTGCACCATTACCCCATAATGAGGGAAGCTGTCATAAAAAATTACATCTAAATTTTATTACAACCTACAAAACGAACTCTGCCTCTTGTCAGGGCATGCTATGAACTCCCATGAATCGGAATAATGCACACCCACTTTTATGATTCATATCATTTATCTTAAAGAGGAGCCATCTCAGAAGATACAGTTATCTCACTAATTCAGGACTAGAAAATTGAAGACATTTTCTGGGAGTCTAGGGCGAGTAAGAGAAGAGAAGAGGTGTGGAAGGATTAATTATGTAATTAAGCTTTGGTGCACTCGGTGAGAATGAGGATCTGTGGCCCAGCTGGAGAGTAATTATATGTGCCCATGCTGGTCAAGGATTGCAGAGTGTGCCTCTGATGCAATCTCATTCAGCCCATCAACAGTGACTTATTAATGCTCCAACAAGACCTAAATACTTCCACTAAGTTCTCGTGCACTACCTCCTCCGAACAATATGGGACTGTGACCTGAGTTTTTTCACCAGTTTGAGGTTTATTTCATTCACATTGAGGGATTGTTTTGGTACAGAATGCAAGTACAACTAGTTGTGCACACAATTCAGTATTACTGACATACCTAGGGGATTTGAGTCAGCAGGAGGCAGCGTGACTGAGAACTTGAAAGGTCCTTCTGACACTGTGAAAATGTGCAAATCAGATTCTCAAACTCAGTCATACTTTCAGAAGTAGCACTGAGCTTCAACTCACAACTCACAACTTAGTTAAAATGTGAAAGCAATAACTCACTAGAAAGACAAGTTAAATAAAAAAGACAAATTGTCATCAAGTCATTTATTTAAAGTAGTTGAATTAAATATAAATATGACAAGAAATCAATGAAAGATTGAAGGTATAGTTAACCCAAAAAAGAATATTTGCTGAAAATTTACTAAAATTTAATTTGATTCTTCATTGAAACAGATGAACAAATTGAGTATTAAATTCTTGCTCATCAATAAATCTTCTGCAGTGAATGGGTGCCGTCAGAATTCTTACAAACACAGCTTTTCACTTTTTCAAGGTGTTAAATGATGGACTGGAGGAAGCATGATTGAGTAATCCATGACTGAACATGGATAACATGTTGTTATTGTGATGTTTTTATAACTGTTTGGACTCAATCTGACGGCACCCATTCACTGCAGAGGATACATTGGTGAGCAGGTGATATAACGCTAAATTCTCCAAATCTGTTCTGATGAACAAACAAATTCATCTACATCTTGGATGGACTCAGGGTCTAATATTTTGGGCAACTGCTATACTGAATGCCAGAGGGTGAGAATGCCATTCTGTTGAAACAAAATGAATTCCTTAAGTATTGGCGTTATGCTGGAGAGAGTGCAAATCCCAAAGCATCCATTGCAGGAGAATAGCCAGCACAGTTGTCATAAAGTATGCTGACAAGTGTCACTGGGGAACAGACAGTTTGCAAAAAGTATATCTGTACAGAAACTATCAGAAACTTTCTCCCCAAAAGACATCATATTGTCAAAACCAACAATTAGCAAATACAAATATACTGTAATCAAATATGACAGCAGAAAGGCAAAAAAAAAAAATGTTGTCAGACTTGTTTTTTTAGGTTTTATATAAATTACATTTAAAAAAGCAGTAAAAGGTCTCTGTGTGACACATCACATATGTAAATTATATTTTATTTAAATAGATTTTATTCTTGTATATTTACTGATCAGTAATGTACATTATTTTGTGTTACAATTTCTGTTTAGTAAAAGTTTACTGCATTATTTTAGTGGCATGTGTTATCCTTTGTGCGTATGACCCATTAACACCATTTTATATATTATTTATTACTAAATAATATTTAATTAAAAAAAGTTATGTAATGAAATATTACTGAATTGTAATATATATTACAAACCAAAAATCTAATTATCCATTTGTTATATGCACCTTCATGCTGTCACACTGAGTTTAAATCTATTCTGTGTACGTATATGCTCAGGGAGACTGGTTTACATGCTGTATGGGGTTTATTGATGTTGCCTCAGTCAATGGAGGGCGTTTGAGAATAGTTTTCTGTAATCCTCATATACAATTAAAAAAGAGCATTTTCAAACCTGCACACAGTAGCTGCCTTCACGGACGAGAGAAAGAAATAGAGAAGAGCTGGAAGTAGAAAGTAGATGATGAAGGAAAGACAGGATAACAATTAATGTAAGGAGACATTTTCCAATCAGTTTATGCCCCTGTGTGAAATTAAATTTCTGTTTAAGTGCACGCTTTCATTGCCTGTGACTGACAGGCAAACACACCTGCCACCTTGCATATAACAGCAGAGCAACGTGTGTAACCATATCTCTGTTTTACAGATATACTTCATCTCAGTTTTATAGAACAAAAGACTGCTTTTAGTTTTTTGTTTTTTTTTCTTTCCATGATGCATACATTGATTTTGTTTAAAAAATACATATACTGGAGATAAAATACTGAAATAAAGTTTCATGAGTTCATACTTACATATAATAAATAGAGTAAAGGTTATGAGTATTTGGCATGCTATCCGAGGTGAGGGCTCCAAGCTTGGAATTTGCCCTAAACCCAGAGCACCCCCAAGATCAGACCAATTCATGAATAAACTAATTAAAATGGTTTTGTGAATTGGATCAACAAATTCCCAGAAAAACCTGGACAAACATTGTGCCTTGATTATTTTGTGGTGTTTTTTGTCATTTTGGAGACAATCCCAGTCCTCATTCACTTTCATTATGCTGAAAAAAAAAACAGACATTCATTAGGGGGAGTAAATGATGACAAAATTTCCATTTGCATATAGACTCTTTAGGACTACCAGTCAATCTAATGCTAATTCAGACTAAACGAAGAGCCTAAAAAAATGTTCAGAACACCTGACAACCACACAGTTTGTAGTTTCAGCAAGACTTGGATAAATTAACATAACACCTCTATCATATAACATTTGCCAAGCTACAAAGTTGGGAACAGATAAGAAAACCTCAGCTGAAGATCTGCTAAAGCCGTCAAGGCCTGTTAGTGATTCAGTATTTTGTAAAGGCAGTGTAAGGCTTAAGTCAGTGAGTCATGAGTCAAGTGTCTCCATTTAATATAGCTGCTAATATAGTCACTCTCAACCCTGAACTGTTCCTTCAAAGAGATGTCAGCCATCCGAATGTCAAACGGAGCAATATTTGGAAACAGTGGTTTGTATGAGCTGCACTGCATTCATTTAAAGAGATATTGCTGTGAAACCCAATTATTGATTTTGCTAAAACATTAACAGCTTTGCCTTGAAATAGTTACTTTTTTTATATTAAAAGGGATCATTTTCAGTCCAAGTGTTCTAAATTCCCTATGTGTGTTTATAGTGGAAGGACTATTATTATGAATGTGTGCCGCTAGTTTATGTGAGTTCCGCTATTCCGGTTTCACTTTCACTTTCAATAGCTGATTGCTCCGCCATTTTCATCAGGTGTTAATGTGCGTGATTGAATGTAAGTTTATTTAATCATTCCTGATTATAGGTCAGCTATGTTTATTTCGTTGTTGTGTTTAAACATTCAGCTTGTGTAAGCGAACTTTACATTGTTTATAATGTTGTTATATTTAAGATATACCGTGATTCAAATGTGTATGCTCATTACCGTTAATCCTCTCATGTTGATTAATGTATAATGTGACAGTAGCAAGTTGTTAGTTCGTTTACATGTCTGTAATTTATATTTAGCAGATGTAAACTGATGTTTGTTTATTCTGTTTATTTCAGAAAGACCACATTTAACACTTTGTGGCCATAACTTGTACAATATCCAGTTTAATTGGAGCAATGTTGTGCCATCTGCTGTGAACCCTCAAATACTTCAGATAAAGAGTTGAACAGTGCCCTGTCTCCTGTCACACTTCTTACCGGAGTCCCGTGGTGGATTAGCATCAACACCCCTACCGATCTATTAGTCCCGTTCATTTTGGTCCTTCGAGCCGGATGCTATATTCACTTCGGTGATATGGAGCAACAGAGCCTACTTCATTCCCCTGATACGACACACGGCGTTCGCACACAGGCGAGAGCACGTCAGCTTTCCACACGTCTGCAAGCTTATGATGTAGCTTTGCCGAAGTCTCTCATACCAGACCCTGTTCTTCACGAAAGTTCATACCACCTACCAAGGATGGATTCTCCAGCAGCACAGTTCGACCTCAGTGGACAGGCTGAGCCAGTCTCGACTGTGGAGCAGCTGCCCATGGGTGATCTATCGCTGGTGCAGTATGGAGAAGTGTCCGCTATGAGTCATCAGTTGGATGTTGAGAGATCTGTCGGTCATCTTAGCTCTTCAGTAGCTCCTCCAGGGTATCACAGCCCATCCGAGTGTGATTCATTCAGTAGTGGTGCTGCATCACCCATATTCCAGGTAGATGTACGAGCCCAAACTACTTCACCACCTGTAGTCAGACCAAGGGCTACTGCAGTCTCATCTGTCCCGCTTCCGCATTTAGGCCAGTCATTTCAAGCTCAGACAGCCCACATTGATATTTCTCAGCAGTCAGTTTTGTGGCACGTAACACAAGGCACCCTTCCTGCTGCATATGGTACTACTTCGACATATCGTGGTGCTCCCCCCTTATCTGTACCACATGTAACGCCACAGCAGGGGGTTCTGTTCAGCACAGTAGATTCTACATGTCAGCTTACCTCATCACTGCCACATACTGTTACCTCAGTGAAGCTGCCTTTGACCACTACAACGTATAGGCCTTTAGTGCCCCCTGTATATCAGTTACAGGCTCACATGCCGAGCCAAGCCACACGGCAGTCGTTCGCTGTCTCTGATCCGTATCGCCCTCCTCTACAGACTGCTGGGTATCACCCTGCTCAGCCTCCCGTCCACACTCCTGTGCAGCCTGGGTATCCCCCTTCAGTGGTTTGCCAACCACCACCTCCTTTTCCGGTTTACCAGCCTCTGCCAGTTACACCCCAGCTACAACCAGTTCCCATTCCAGCCTTGCCTAAGCTTGTGAACGATAGTGAGAGGGAGTTCACAGACCTGAAGATGGCCTTGGATAATCTTCTCAATCCTCACACCGAGCTTACAGAGCACTATAAATACAGGGTACTGATGGAGCAGTTGGTTCTTGAGGAAGCTAGGTTAATTGCCCAAGCATGCCGACATCATCCTGCACCCTATATGGCAGCTATGATAGCATTGCAACGACAGTATGGCCAGCCTCATCAACTGGCTCAGAGCGAGATCGCAGCCCTGCTGAACTCACCTGATATTAGAGTTGGTGATTCAAAGGCCTTTCAGAGTTTTGCACTCAATGTTGACTTACTAGTTGGTATGCTGATGTCACTTGAGGGGCCACAGGGGCGAGAGCTCTCTTGTACAGGGCATGTCGATAGATTACTCAGTAAGTTGCCCAAACACTACCGAGACAGCTTTATAGAGCATTTACAGTTACGAGGCCGATTGCACACTGACAGCCTAAATCCATATAACCTGCATGACCTTGCTGACTGGTTGAAGGTCAAGGCGGAAGCGCAGCGTTTATCTACCAAGATGGTGCAGCGCTACCAGACAGAGAGAGTACAGGTCTCACGTAAGGACCGTCAGTCTGTACCCAAGCCCCAGACTCGATCCACTGCAGTCTATCATGGAAGTGAACAGCCCATGGAAGCTAGCACAGGGCAGTCTGTCCATACCAATGCTGCTAATTCTCAGTCATCGGCCAGGAGACTGAAGCGTTTGTGTCTGTTCTGTAAGAGTCAGGAGCATTACCTGTCACAGTGTAGCAAAATCACTGAGTGCTCACCTGATCAGATTCTGAAGTGGATAAAGGATGGGAAAAGATGCTGGAAATGTGGACGCACAAGTCATAAATGGGAGGAATGTACTCTGAAGAAGCCCTGCAGGGATTGTGGTAATATACATCTCGGAGTGCTGCATTCCATTGCCCAGGATGGTCCTAGCAGTGTGCTGCTGACAACTTCTCACGAGCGTGCATATCTCACTTCTCCTAGTTTCACGGGTCGTGTGTACTTGAAAGTAGTTCCAGTGATTCTGTGGAGAGGCAAGAGGTCTATTTCAACTTACGCTATCTTGGATGATGGGGCTCAGCGGAGTATCATCCTTCCTGCAGCAGCCCAGCAACTTGGTATTGATGGAAGAGAAGAGATTATGGCCCTTCGTACCATCCGACATGACATCACAGAATTGAAGGGGCAGTCAATTGACTTGCTGCTTTCCCCACAGTCAAGGCCAGAGGAGAAGCACAGCCTTACAGGTATCTTCACCGCGCCTCTCCTCACGCTTACCGAGCAAACCTACCCTATCAAGAGGCTCCAGCGATGTTATCACCATCTCAGAGGGATACCCATTCCATCTTTTGCTAGGGTCCAACCCTTAATTTTAATTGGGTCTGATTATCCTACATTAATTACCCCAAAGGAGCCCATCAGATTGGGCCCAGCGGGCGGACCAGTCGCTGTACGCACGCAGCTCGGTTGGGTCCTCCAGGGACCAGATGGATTGCTCCCACATCAGATACCTTCATCTCAGTGTTTGTTCACTTCTCTTACACCACTGCGAGATCCTGTCTATCAGTATGTTGAACGACTCTGGCAGCTTGATGTCCTTCCATCTCGCAGCGAGAAAGTGATAACTCGGTCTAAACATGATCAGATGGCTGCAGACATGTTGGAGACCAAGACGCGACGAGTAGAAGTTGACGGAGTCTGGCGTTACGCTACTCCACTCCTTCGTGCGCCAAACGCTCCACCGCTGAAGGGGACTATGGAATCCGTTTTGTCCAGCCTCAGGAACACTGAGAAACACCTGAGTAGAGACCCTGAGAGGGCTAAGGTGTACGAAGCTGAAATACAGAAGCTCCTTGATTCAGGGTATGTTGTCAGGGTACCATCAGAAGGCCAGCAGGTAGACGAGGAGTCGTGGTTCATACCACACCACCTCGTGCAGCATAATGGCAAATACAGGTTGGTCTTCAATTGTTCCTTTGTCTACCAAGGTGTGTCTCTTAACCAGCAGTTGCTTCCAGGTCCTACCCTCGGTGCCTCACTGCTAGGAGTACTTCTGCGGTTCCGGCAGTACGCAGTCGCCATCAGTGGGGATATACGTGGTATGTTCCACCAAGTGAGACTCCTACCGGAGGATAGACCCCTTCTGAGGTTCATTTGGAGGAACATGCGCAGAAAGGACCCGCCAGACATCTATGAATGGCAAGTCTTGCCTTTCGGGACGACCTGCAGCCCCTGCTGCGCCACCTTTGTGCTGCAGATGCATGTTCGCTGCCAGCAGTTCGGGAATGAGGAAGTATTGCAGTCCATAGAGCGGAGCTTCTACGTGGACAACTGCCTACAGAGCCTTCCCACTGATGAGGAAGCCAAGCGACTAATTGACAAGATGAGGCCTCTCTTAGCCTCCGGGGGCTTTGAAATCAGACAGTGGGCCACTAATATCCCTTCTGTTGTCCAGCACCTCCCATCTAAGGCTCGTTCAGAGAGCATCGAATTGTGGTTACGGCAAAATCATTCAGACCCATTGGAGCCGGCTCTTGGCTTAATGTGGCACTGCCTAGAAGACAGCCTGGGTTACAGGCATCGTACACTAGCAGAGGATCATCCGACCATGAGGTATATTTATAAGGTCTTGGCAACGCAATATGACCCTCTAGGATTCTCCATTCCTTTCACCACCCGTGCCAAGGTTCTCGTTCAGAGACTCTGGAACAAACCGAGAGATTGGGATGATCCGAATCTTCCTGCAGACCTGCTGGAGAAGTGGACCGTATGGGAGAAGGAGCTGCCTGATCTCTATAAGCTCACGCTTCCAAGGTGCTATCTTCCTGCTGACTTTGATGTGGAGAAATCAAAATTAAGCCTTCATGTGTTTGGCGATGCATCCGAGGTTGCCTATGGGTCGGTGGCTTATCTCCGTGCAGAGCAACACGGTAAGATCCACACTACCTTTGTCATGGCTCGCTCTAGGGTAGCCCCCAAGCGTCAACTGTCGATGCCACGTCTCGAGCTGTGTGCAGCATTGACTAGCGCTCAGCTTGCACAGTTTCTCAAACAGGAGCTAACCATTGCCATAGAGACAGTGACATTATGGACTGACTCGACTACAGTACTGACCTGGATCCAGTCTGAGTCCTGTAGATACAAAGTGTTCGTCGGGACAAGAGTGGCAGAAATACAAGAGTTGACTGAGCTCCACTCTTGGCGATACGTTGACTCCTCAAATAACCCGGCGGACGATATTACCAGAGGGAGAACGCTCAAGGAGCTGGCTAACTCTGACATGTGGAGTCGAGGCCCAGGATTCCTCCGTGAACCGCCAGATCATTGGCCAGTCAAGCCCCTTGCAGAGGCCCGAGAGGATACCTCAGAAACAAGGAAAGCTGTTTTCTGTGGATTAATCACAGACGATCGAAATCCAGGCATGCCTGATGCATCTCAGTATACTTCTTGGAGTGCGTTAGTCGACGCGACCTACCGGTCCCTCCATGGGACGGCCGCCCAAGATACTAGTAAAGCATCCTTAGAATACAGGCGTGCAGAAGCTCTTATCTTGAGTCAATGTCAGGAGGAGTCTTTCCCAGAGGAATTCAAGGCCTTAAAATCAGGGAACCAGGTGCCCACAGCCAGCCGTCTGAACACGCTTGCACCCGAGTTCGACCCTGAGTTCTGTCTAATTCGTGTGGGAGGTAGGCTACGCCGATTGGATGGCTTCAGCAAAACCGAGATACACCCAGTGGTTCTAGATCCCCATCATCAGGTGACAAAACTCATCGTTAAGCACTTTGATGAGCGTCTACTCCATCCAGGACCTGATAGGGTCTTCGCAGAGCTCCGTCGCCATTTCTGGATCCTAAGGGGCAGGCAAGCCATCAAACGACACCAGAGAGAGTGCATAGAATGTCAGAAGTGGAGAGCTAAGCCGACTCTACCTATTATGTCTGACTTACCCTCAGCTCGCCTAAGATTGTACCAACCCCCCTTCTTCTCTACTGGAGTCGACTGCTTCGGGCCATTCATGGTTAAGATTGGCCGTCGGACGGAAAAGCGATGGGGCGTCATCTTCAAGTGCCTGACAACCAGATGCATTCACCTTGACCTGCTCAGCAGCATCGACACTGATGCATTCTTACTGGCATTAAGGCGCTTCATAGCACGCAGAGGAATCCCATCTGAGATCATATCAGATCAGGGTACTAACTTCCGGGGAGCCGAGACCGAACTGAGAGAAGCTTTCAAGGAGATGGAGCCCAGACTGCAGGAGCAGCTGGCTAGTTATCAGATCACTTTTAGGATGAATCCTCCCGCTGCACCCCACTTCGGAGGCGCATGGGAAAGGGAGATCCGATCTGTAAAGTCTGCACTGCGAGTAGTCATTGGGAGTCAGTCTGTGCCTGAGGATGTCCTACAGACTGTACTGATCGAAGTAGAGGGTATCCTGAACAGCAAGCCCTTGGGATACGTTTCATCCGACGTGGCAGACTTGGATCCAATAACCCCAAATATGCTTCTCATGGGGCGGCGAGACGCCTCGCTTCCCCAGGTGGTCTACACCCCTGAGCCCTTGTCCAAGCGTCGCTGGCGTCATTCCCAGACTATCATCGATCATTTCTGGTCTTACTTTACACGACACTACCTACCGGGTCTCCAGACTCGCCAGAAATGGCAGCGGGTAACTCAAGATCTAGCTGAGAACACGGTGGTCATGATAATCGACCCGCAGCTTCCCAGAGCCCAATGGCCAATTGGTCGGGTTGTCAAACTGATACCCAGTGCTGATGGACACGTCAGGTCAGCTCAAGTACAGGTCAATGATCGCCTATACCTACGACCTGTGGCCAAACTTGTCAGACTTCCGGCACTTCCGGACGGAGGTGAAGCGGACTCCAACGACTAGGGAATTTATCATTAGACATATTAGCTATGCTAATCTGGGGGCGGCTGTTCTAAATTCCCTATGTGTGTTTATAGTGGAAGGACTATTATTATGAATGTGTGCCGCTAGTTTATGTGAGTTCCGCTATTCCGGTTTCACTTTCACTTTCAATAGCTGATTGCTCCGCCATTTTCATCAGGTGTTAATGTGCGTGATTGAATGTAAGTTTATTTAATCATTCCTGATTATAGGTCAGCTATGTTTATTTCGTTGTTGTGTTTAAACATTCAGCTTGTGTAAGCGAACTTTACATTGTTTATAATGTTGTTATATTTAAGATATACCGTGATTCAAATGTGTATGCTCATTACCGTTAATCCTCTCATGTTGATTAATGTATAATGTGACAGTAGCAAGTTGTTAGTTCGTTTACATGTCTGTAATTTATATTTAGCAGATGTAAACTGATGTTTGTTTATTCTGTTTATTTCAGAAAGACCACATTTAACACTTTGTGGCCATAACTTGTACAATATCCAGTTTAATTGGAGCAATGTTGTGCCATCTGCTGTGAACCCTCAAATACTTCAGATAAAGAGTTGAACAGTGCCCTGTCTCCTGTCACACTTCTTACCGGAGTCCCGTGGTGGATTAGCATCAACACCCCTACCGATCTATTAGTCCCGTTCACCAAGACCAAAGAGGTTACCGAGGATACTATTGTACACATACCAAAATCTTGCCCTTCGAAAATTCAGGAATTGAGACCAATCTCCTTAACATCTCATCTTTCAAATATTTGTGAGAAATTTGCTAACCAATGGATTCTGAATGATATTTCCTCAAACTTAGATCCCATGCAGTTTGGCAGTTGACAGAATTATTCTACAACTCTTAATCTAGTTAATCTAATGGACTTTGTATAGGTTAGTGATGCTTCGGGCTCAGTGTGTACATATATTACAACAGATTTTGCCAAGGCATTCAATGCTCTTGACCTTGCGATAGCAAAGCCTTCTCTATCTTGGAGTGAGACAGCCTTATTCCATGGCTTTGTAGCTTCATGACCAACCGACACCAGAGGGTGAGATATCATGGATGTCTTTCTGATTGAGAATATCCCTCATTAGGCATTGCACAAGGAACTATAATTGGGCCTATAAAATTTTAGCTCTGATTAACAGTTCTCTTCAGGATGTAACAGGCCATTGGAAATATGTGGATGTCATGAAAATTGCCCAGAGGTAGACTCCTCAAGACATTGAACGATCTTAATGTTTAGGCAGGGAAGCATAAAATGAAACTCAACCCAAAGAAATGCAAGGTCTTGCATGTCACTAGCATGGGAACTGGTCAAGCCTTTATTCATCACTGATCAGAACACCTTGGAAATTTGTGACTGTATTAAAGTTTTGGGGATCATTATTAAGAGTGATCTGAAACAGGATTGTCAGGTAGACCTTGTGTTGTCCTCAGCTAACAGAAAGCTTTCTGTTTACCATCTTTAAAGGGTACATGTATGCCCAGTGCTGGAGTATGTGGTTTCAGTCTTGCTTGCATTAGTTCCTTGACCGTATCAAGCCAAAAAAATGGAAAGTGTGCAGGAACTGTTCTGTAAAATTATACTCAGTCGAAGGTATCTGGGGTATTCTGGTGATCTTGGAAAGAGCCGAACTCAATTATTAATATCAATTATTAATTTCAATACCCTTACCGAAAGACGAACTCAGTTGTGTCTTGATTTTGCTAGAAAGTTATAAAAATCTAGTTTCAGAGACCCCTTTGATAGCCCCTTTCCCTTTGATACGTAATTAAAGGTGTGACAGTTGAGTGCATGAAGTGTCCAACATTTCCACATTTTGTTTTTTTGGTTACTTAAGTGCATCATCCGGGTGTTTAAAGTGCACTTTTTCTTTTTTGAATTTTCAGTGTGAATGCAATATTCACACTATTTATATGTCATAGAATAGTGCACAAGTATGATTTGGGATGCACCTTTGGTCTTAATGTTATAGTTCACCAAAAATAGAAAATTGTCATCATTTACTCCCCCTCATGTCGTTCCAAACCAGTCTCTTTTTTTTCTATTTGAAAAGATATTTTTAATATTTTTGATGTTCATTGCTTTCCATCGTACAGGAGAAAAAAAGAGACACTTCTCAAAATATCTTCTTACCTAAGAAATTAATACAGGTTTGCAATGACATAAGGGTGAGTAAATTACAGATTAAAAAACCCTCCTTTAAACAATTTGCAGAGGTAAAAACACAATTTAATCCATACTAAATGTGAAATAATATCAATCATTATATGTTGTCTTATTCTAGTACAAATTTCACTAGTGGGCAAAACACAGAAGGTTAACCAGAAAATAGTCCAATTGTAGACATATGCTAATATTCTTAATAGGAGGCTTCTTAACTTTATATCTTAAGGCTTGCCTGGGCATAGATATTATAGTTCTATATTTTTACATATTGTACATCATAATGTGGGCAGTTTTATACTTTTATGTTAAGCTTCTATGTAAATTACAGATTTAAGGAACACAGAATGAAAGAAAACATCTTTTTGAAAATTACTTTTCTAATGGCTGTATGTTTTGTCATGTAGACAAGGTGACCTAGAACTCAATTAGACACTCTATAGGCAGTTAGAGCTCCTGCTGGACCTACCAGGAGGAAAACTATCTCAGCATATGGTTTCATTAATCATTATGTTAAACTGGAATTCGCTCTTAAATAAAGACACAAAACAACCAGAGTGGAGTTTGGCAAATGGCAGTTAATGTACTAAGATCCTGTTGGAAAAGATTCTCTTGTCTGTTGAAATAAATAAACTCTTCAGCCTGAATGGAAAACACTAACTAAAATGGCTCAACACCTGGCTAATACCGTATCTATGGTGAAACATGGTGATAGCAGTTCATGCTAGGGATGTTTCATAAAATAAGACTCGAGATTAAAGACAATTTTTGCAACCAATGCATTTTTGCCTAAATTTATACAGAAAAAGCAGCAAGAAAGTGTCGCCTTTCATTCTTAAAAGGATGTACCTTTGAAATTGCATGCTTCTAACTCAGAGCTAAAATTTGTTTCTTAATCATATTCAAATGAAAAAGAAAAAGGTTAAACACCAAAGAAACTCATCCATTTATCAGGTTTAGCAAACCTTGTACAGTCTAATGTTTTGAGCGTATACAATTTTTGGTATATATTAGCTAAGTCATACAGTACTAAAGAAAAGAAGAACAGATCCATCTTTCCTTTTAAGGGTTAAAAAGTATGTAACAACCATGCAATGTGATAAATTATCTCAATTGTGTGCATGGCCACAATGTCAATTTACAAACCCCATCAATACTACAAAACTCTACACTAAAACAGCAAGCACAAACAATTTATCTCCATCATCCATGGAATTCTAACTAATGAAGTGAAGTGGGGGAGGGGTGCCATAGCTATAATTAATGTAAGCTGCTTTAAATATGGTTATTTGATGCCAGAATCATGCCAATTTGTCATTGTACTGTAAATCTTCCAGTGAAAGTGAGGCGGTTGGAGGACACTGAGTTGGTAACAGCTGGTTGAGGAGGTGATGCAGTGGGGGGTAAAGCATCCGCAGGAGCTCCCTACTATAAGCTACGGTTGCCATGGCAATGCTGGGGGAAATTAGGTGTTAAAGGAGTATCTTGTTATGCACAAAAGCACAATGCACCAGTAATTTGGTTTTGTTTGTAAAAGTTAGAGAGTAGATATCTACAGTCCTCCGAATGTGAAACATTGTATACTCTTGATGAGTGTTTTCATAGTATATTATGACATGTCATTATATTACATACACACACATATATACATATACACATACATAATATGTACCTTTTTTTACTTTAATATGTAAAATACCAAAGCATACATTTTAGCAGCCTGCTTTAATAACACCTTCCCAGCATCTTAAAAGATCCCACTCCTGTATGTGGGACTGCAGCCTCAGCGCCCTGGGTGGAATTTAGAGACAGAATGATGATTTCAAAGGAAGCTTATTCAGCTGTAACAATCCGATGAGGAATGCAGTCTCAGGTGCTGGAAGTTTGCAGCCAGTCTCTGAGCAGAGGGATTTTCTAATCTTTATTTCCTTTAAGCTTCCCTGCATCTAACAAAAAATAATTTGCAGTTTCAAGATGTGTTTATTTTGTATATACTGTATACATCAAATAGATTAAATCATTTTAAGAATGGGTTTAATGACATTGGAACTGCTGTATGATATAGTATTTTTTATTTACTCACCTACTAACATTATTTAGAGGGAATATATTTTGACAGTGTCTTCGACGCAGATGCTCAAGGACAATAAAAAAAAAAACACTTTGGATAAATAATGCATAGAATATAAAACAAACATTCAAGATGATCTTTTGTAATATTAAGCTGAATGTGTAAACATATTATTATTAATAATATATTACAAAAACGCACACTTTCTGCATAGTTTGTAGGATGTTCTCTGCTCTCCAGGTGGCCTTAAAATAGTCGACTGACGTGGGTGAAAATTATGACTATCTGCAGAACAGCATCTCTATCATTAACCTGTCAAAGTCATTGTGTTTGGAGTTATATGAAGCATCATCATTTAGTTGCAGAAAGTATCATGCTGTTATTATACCCATGTTCCCAACTTTTAGAAGGTGTTCGTGATATGATATCAGACGTGAGGATTATCTAGGCCCTGCAGGGAAGTTCATCATATTTCAGCTGGTGGAAGGGTCTACTACGAAACTCTTCTGGGCTAGTGCACTGAAGTCTTCGTGGAGGAGAGTGATTAGCCCTATACTGCAGTCACATTTCCATGGGTTGTCATGCAGAAACACTTCATTTAAACCTGAATAATTCAGAGATGTCCATAACATGTTACATTTAACAGCTCTTTTCTGCTAGCAATTATGGTAATTATGTTATCTAGGTTTTTCCATTTATTTTTATTTTATATAATTAATTAGTTGCATTTTTAAGATGATGTTTCAGTTACAAAAAATTTCAGTTACACTCCATTCCATCTAGCTCAAAATCATTAATAATGTTTACTGTTGAGGACCAAAAATCAAACTTGTTTGAGGACAATGGGCAAAAATTAAATGTTGCTTTATATCCAACTATATTATTCTACGGAGCCCCGCACACGACATGAAAGAAAAAATAAATAAATTGTGCGCACGATTTACTAATTCGTTCCCTCAATGTACTAAAAATTGCACACGATTACTATTGTGCTCCCTCGATTTACTATTTCGTTCACTCGATTTATAAATTGAGCGCACAATTTCCTTATTCATTTGCTCGATTTGCTAAATCGTGCGCACAATTTAGCAAATCGAGGGAACGCAATAGGAAATCGATGGAACGCAATAGTAATTGTGTAAATCACATGATTTAGCCTAATATTTTTTCCTGCATGTCAAGTGCGGGGCTCCGTATTATTCAAATTAACATAAAGAAAATCATTCCTTACATTTCAAATAAAAAATGTTAAAACATAAACAGAAATAAAAAAAAAAGATATTTTTGCTTTTTTTTTTTTTTGTGATATGACATGGTGGGCCAAATCGAAGGGAATTACTGGCCAATTTTGACGAGGGACCTCAAACCAGCCTAATAACATTCAGTTTCCTTAGAACCGATAACTAAATAGTCATCCAGGCAACCAACATACTAGTTGTTTTTAAGAGTACTACTTCTTACCTTGCATGTTGGCTAGCACGTTTCCATCAATGGAATGTAGTCGATTTCCACTTAAGTCTATGTGAGACAGTTTAGGTATGTGGCAGAAGAAGTCAGCTGACAGACTCTCAATTTCATTCTTTCTCACATAGAGCTCCTGCAGGTTGGAAATAACTTCTCGTGTGGCTGTGGTAAGTGTGAAGAGAAAACTGTTGTCTAGCACCAGTATTTCAAGACCAATTGGGGTGCAAAGGTCCCAGCTTGGATATTCTTCAGCTTCTTGTTTTCCAAAATGAGAAAAAGCAGTGCTTCAAGTCCGACAAAAACTTTGGGTGAAATGCTTTGTATGTGGTTCAAGGCTAGATCCAGGACTTCGAGGGCAATCAGAGGCTTGAATGCATTTGGTGGGAGAGCAGAGGTTCTTCATGCCAATGACTATGTTTAGGAGATCTTTGAAGCCCTTTTCTGGGAGATGGTACATTGGTTTCCTTGCAGATTCAGAACCATCAGTAGCTGGGCACCAGCATTTGCTTGAGGGTGTATTAATTTGATTGAGTTCCGCTCAAGTTTACACTCTCGATTTTTGGGACAAAGCTCAGGATGCTGGCTGGGAGGTCCTGCAGTAAATTTTCACCTTGAAAATAAGAAACAAAAGGAAGCGAAAGAGGAGGGTTTAATTAGTGGTGTTGGAGTAAACATATGCCTTGGGTAAGGAATTTAAACAAACAATAGAGTGCAACAGTTGAGTTCCAGAAGTAAAAATCCCATTCCTTTTCTCCATTGGGGAATTAGTTTTTAATTAATAAGCTATGGGAGAAACCTAAGGTAAAAATACTTTTGGAAGCTGAAAAAGTGGACTGCACCAGTGCACTCTGTACAGACATTATCTCCAATCCTGCAGCTGATTTACATTGATTTGAATGAGGAAGCAGAGCCATTTCTAGAGAGCAGAATATCAAAGAGACTTGAGGGTATGTTGAAGCAGTTTTGAGGCAAGCACCTAGCAGCCACCCAAAATACCCTAGCAACTCCTTAGCAACCACAAAGTGCACCCTATTAATGCTGTAATAACTATTTCAAAAACCTTTGCAATGCCTTGCAAAAATCCATAACAACCTAGCATCACTGTGGTGACTATCATCCACATTTTCTTCAGAAGATGTAAAAATCTGCTTATTCACTCAAGAGAGTAACACTCTTTAAACTGTCCATTCTTTACTGAAATATACCTCACAAATTACTACATAAGTTTTAACCCAAGTGAGAGGTTTGTGTCTAAGCGCACTGGGACAGGAATAATAACTTACAGACTAACAGTGAAGGACTTATTTTTATTTATTTTATAGATTGTTTATATGGTTTTATCTGGTTTCCTGACCTTTTGACCAGAAAGGTAAAAAAACCATAAACTTATCAAATATTCCAGCTAGCCACAGCAGGCTTAAGTTTTTGTACACTAATGTACACTACTGTTCAAAGTTTTGGAGTCAGAAAAATATAAAATATAATATTAGGCAGTGGAATATAGCTACACAAAGATCCTTGATTTATTAAGTGTTTCGTTTATTATATTTATTTTCTTGTTCCTTTATATTTCATTATGAGGGTTAGTATTACGACCATGTCTTCCCAAAAAAAGTTAGCAGTATCTCCTTAGCAATTTTAAAGATCCATGTGTCCAGATGGAGTTTAGGGATGCAGTCAAGCCCCTCCTTTTGAGAACTGACGTCAGTCATTTCTGGCTGCATTTACAAGAACTGAGGCAGTTTTCCACGGCCTCTGCAATCCACAGCCACAGCACAGCTAACCCTGCAACCAGCTTCATATCCCTGAAAACACAAAAAGCCAGTGATTTAATTACGTAATAATCCTACTGAAAAGAGCATTAGGAGTATTACTGCAAAAAGAAACCCACATATTGCTTCAAAACGGACATCATGTTTGTATTAGATGCAAATTGCTCATGCAGACTTACCTTGTGACCAAATGCTTAATAGGACTTGAATGTCTTAAGGCTGTAGTAGGTCTGTGCTCAGATGAAGTCTGAAATGAGCTGAAATGTTTAGCAAAAACGTGGAAGCTCTGTAAAACCTCCCAGAACAGCACGTTGGTGAGAAAAATGACATGCACAGATCATGACAGGTTCCCTGCCAGATGAACTTCAGCATCCCTGGAGAGAAATATGTGGGCATGTGTTTTTGCGTGGGTGTGTGAATTCACAGGGCACCTTATGCACGGCTTTGATTGTTTAACATGGCACAGGTAAGGTCTGGTTCACGGCAGATTGATGTCACTGTTATATCAGTGAGCACACATGATAATAGGGGGGTCGCTGAGCACAAGTGATCGTCGGAGGCGCCACAGCCGCTCTGCCCTCTGAGAGCCTGCTGAGCTGATAAGGACAAGGAACTCATACATCTTCCCCCTTGGGCTTTTCTTGGCATTGTCCGCCAGGATTAACAGTAAGCACGAGTCACAGTTTCTCAGTTTCTCGCGAGCATCATCAGTGTCACTCGCGTTTAACACTTTGAAAGAAGAGGACTGGCTGCAGGAAATGCACAGACCTCTAGAGATGTTATTATGGCTGTGTCTTTAAGTTTGACGTGTCTGCTCACCGAGATGATTTTATTGCACGATAAAGATGAAAGCTCTTTCCAACAGTAACACAATATGCAAGCCATCTGGAGCAGCATAATTATAATTGCTCCAGCTCCAAACTGAGAAAAACCGATGCACCACCTCTCGCCACCCAAAAAGAGGAGCAGTCAGAGCTTCTAAAAAAAAAACATCTGTGTGTTTCTGATTAATAGGAATGTGTTAATGCCGCATTTGTTCTTTAACCATTATTAGCTTTGTATCAAGTAAACAAACAAAAACAGCTAGATAATTCAAAGTTTTAAGTGCATTTCATGTTCGCTTTCATTGGGTTTGTGAAATAGCTGTACATGGACACTACTTTCAACATCAGTGAACTCCCTCCCACCCCCAATCAGATGGATGTGTTGCTACAAAATTAAACTGCATCTCGAATGCATTTCTCAACGCACTACAGCTCCGCTCTCACGCTCTGTCAGCGATGCCAAAGAGTACCAAAGCTGGACAAATTCCTATAATTTCCAGTGCTGTAATAAATTGCAAATGGTCTCAATCAACCGCAGCAGGCTGCAGAAAAGAACACAAAGTCTGAAGACAAATCCTCATATTACTAGAGGTCACATACAGTCTCAGATTTATGTCTGCTTCCAATGCTTGAGCTCTATTAAAAATACCCATCTTGCTCTGAGGAAAAACCTTTATATCAGTCCTTGGTGAGTTATGATACATTCACTCAGCTTGGAGTTTGTATCCTCTCCATATGCAACTATGAAACACAACTGAGCAATTTTTTTTTAACTCAATCTCACATTAATCAACAACATTTTACTTAAATCAAATGGGTACTTATACAGTCACGGAAATTTTATGTTAAAAATTTGCTAAGAAATTGTCACAGGAAAGAAGGAAAATCTAGTTGAAAAGTGAGAAGCACTTCACACAGATCCAGGCTAACAGATGCTATCTCTAATAAAGAACTATTTAGCACGACACTAAAACCAATTAGCTTTCTAATGTGCACATTCATGGGTAACTTACTTCATCTGTTGCGCACTGGCCAAGGAATTAAATGGTTTCATGCATCAGTCACTTTGTCATTTCTCTTGATGGGAGAAGTGATAATTTGACACTAGATCCTTCACCCCAGGAGCCCAAAATAAACATCCTTATGCCAGCTGACCTTTCACAGAGAAAACCTTAGATCAATTGTACAACACATTGCTGACATCTAGTGCTAGACTGTAGCTATGCATAAGAATGATCACTGAGGACTCTGATCTATCACGCATCCGCTAGACTCCAGTTTGGGGACAGGCCCCAAGTAAGAGAATAAAAATGAGACAAATCAATGTTTACTCACACTTCAAACCTCGAACTTTCTGATCTTACGGTACTGTACTTTGCAATCGACTGGGAACAATAATGGAACACGTGACCTGATTAAACTACGATATTTCCCGCCCAAACTAGCTTTTTAAATATGATATATATTAGAAATTAAAGCGCGTAATCCGACCAATTTCAAACTTGGTTAGCAGAAATGCAGCACTAACGGAGATACGGTTGGAATGCTTAATACAATTTAAAAAAAAAAAGTTCGTTGAACTCTATTCACTTTGATGTCTATTTACATATTAATCACATGACGTACGTCGGTCGCCGTTTTCAGGCGCTGCTTTTCAGCACCTGCGCTCCTCGCGTGCTCCACGCATTACCGCACCTGGATATGGCTCGATTCACGAACAAATGACTCTTGTGAATCGGTTCATTAAAACGAATGATCCATTGAGCGAACTAAACGAATCTACTTAATCAACAAATTACCCACTTAAGGAATTGATCCAGAGGGCTACTAAACGACTCTGCTGTGGCACGAAGCAAGCAAAATATAAATAAATACAAAAAATTACCCACATGAAATAAAACATAAAAATCCTATACGAATAGTATGCCCCAAAAGAATTGTGTCTCGGATGTACAGGCCTAATCCTTGACTTTTGACTTGCATTAATATGCTATAGTTTTCTGCAGGGATGGGATCTAAAATGATGAAATTATAAAAAAGATACATGACTTCTGTTGTATTTACTGTGTCATTCAAAATTATGTAATTCTTATAGAATTGTGTTACTTTTTTATTATTATGTAATATTGCATCCTGCCAAAATATAAATTTGAAGCCTTTATAAATGGTCTACATTTATGGAAGTGGAATAGAAAATTGTATAGTTTATGACAAGCTTCTTTTCTTGTTTTGATGATACATTGATCTATTACAAATCACCTGAGTGAAGCAGAGAGTGGAATTATTGACGGGAAAAAGGGATAATGTAATGGAAGAAAAAGAGGATGGTAAACAATTGACTTAGGCTGATGATACACGGGGCAGCTTTTTTTTGTTGAGCAATATAGCTTGGGCACTTTCACATTGAGAGTGGATAACAAATGTCTTTCTGGATACTTTAGATCATTAGTCGGCCCCATCCCATCAGGTTGCCCGTTGGCGGCAACATTGCCCAAAAAGTTTTCAGGTGTATAAGCTTTAGGAATTTAGGCTCAACAGTCAAAATGAATGCAACTTTAAATATCTACCAAAAAAAACAAAAAAAACAACAACAACAATATATATATATATATATATAATTGGTACATTTCATTTTGTGGCAAGATGTGGCAGACGGTTTGTCTAGAGTAGTTTAATTAATAATGGGTACTTCAACATTGGATTTTTACAGAAATTACTCATCAGATAACAAAATTTAACAAAAGTGAACACTCATTTAACCAGATAAATAATAACATTGTACAATGCTTCTATTCACTGCGATAAAGTAAAAGCTCATCTTAGCTATAAATACTTACTTCAAACTCTCATTAGGACAAATGTTATGCCCACAAGTGATATACTTGCGTAAAAGAGAAGTTAAGAAAAGCCTTACATTACATTCACAGTTGAGCACTGACGTTTTAAATTAAAACCTTAATGAAAAGGTAAAGTGATGCTACCTTTTACAAGATTGAAGTTCATAGCTCAAGGTTTCTGTTCACAACACACAATTATGATTTTGTAAAATACTTCACATAGAGCCTGAAAACTAGTTTCCAATAACTGACTAAAAACAAAACTAATTTTTACATTGTTTTCAATTGGAAAAATCTGAGGTAGCAAAGCCAAATTTTGTGAACTTTGGATAAAAGAAAGTTGTTCAACAGTGCATAATGCCTAAAATGTGAACCAGACCTAAAAATGTATATTAAATATGTACAGAAATTAAGAAAATATCGTTTTGTGTTTAGTTTTGTTTTTTTCACAAATTGCTGGTCCTGAGAAAGAACATTACATATTTTCTTACTATACATATATAAAAATAAAAAAAATCCCATCATACACAATATACAAACACATTCCACAAATTGTCATTACAAAAAGCCAATAGTAAATAGCCAAGCAGATCTTAAAATGTGTAGATGAGATTAAAAGTTACGGATCCTGCAAAAAGTCTTCGGAGTTATAAAAAAAAAAAACATCTGTACAACAATATACATCTTTAAGAGAACAAACTCTAAATAAAAAAGGGGGCAGTATCCACTATCTGTAAACGTTTTGTTACAAGGCAGAAAATTTGGTATAAATGTGATGTTCAATTTCAAAAAGGTCAAAGATTTAAAAAAAGCTGCCAAGCTGCTAACAACTCATTCCCATGTCTGATGTTTAACCAGGTCTTCCTGAGGAAAGTTTTATTTGCCCGAGTGTCTGTAAACAGACTGAGTCTGGGAGTCCTTAGTATATCCCTGGGAAGATGCGGTACGGGACAGCTTTGCAGTACTCTTCCCACGCAGAGCCATACTTTTTTCTGCACTGACGGTCGTCCCGTGCATTACGGTGCACCAGTAGAGTGATCAAGTAGATCAGGTAGAAGTACGGGATCAAATGGTTGAATCCTACAGGAAAGATCAGGAATCAAATGCAAGATTTCACTCCATCTGAAAGGAGAACTGAAATGAAGTCAAACACTTACCGCACGGCAGAGACCAAGCCAAACCCATGAAGATGTCACCCAGGTAATTAGGATGACGGAGCCACCCCCAGAGGCCAGACACAATAAGACTCTTTCCAGTTGCAGTAGGAATGGTTTTCAGGTCTGATAAGATTTAAAAGACAATTTAAAGCAATAAGTTTAACATTTTATGTCTGTTTGGTAAATGGGTTTCAAAACACTCACGAGACACTGCCGGGTCAGAAGGGTTTTTTCTGAAGGCGAACTTTTGAGAGTTGGCTTTCCGGAAAATATAGTATCCAACTCCTGTGAGAGAAGTTAAAGACTTTAAAACGACTTTAAGACGTTTAAAATCGGAGCATATTGATATTGTGTTCTGTAAAAGTCATATTAGCATCTTTCTAGTGTAGTTGATTAATAAAAACATGGCAGAAGCTGACCATTCATGGTGATGAGAGTAATGATCCAGAATACAGAGAGTTCACTGGGATGGCTGACTAGATAGTACGCTTGACAGGTGAATGTGAAGGGAACAAAAGCCAGATCTCCGAACGTCAACATAAATCCGAAGCCATCATACACTATATCCATCATGGTCAGAAGTTTCTCCTGAAATACAGTGATTTTGATATCAGTTTAGGGTTTCCATACTGCATTAAGAAATAACTGTTTGATTTGTAAAACTGCTGTTGTTGTACCTCATGCCAAAAGCCATCAACCACCCACAGGAGCTGGAAGATGTTGACCAGGAGCATCGCTGGAGAGGGATTCTCTAGATTCTGGTGCTTCATTTCAGCTTGCAACATTGCAAAGTTAATCAATACCTATGGAAACAAGCAATGAGTATGTTTCTTCAAAACTAACCTAGCACACTAAGGAATCACATGAGTGTTACTGACTCCATCCTGCAAATTGCAAATTTGACTATACATTCGACCACAAGAGGGAGCAATTAGAACATTATTCTAACCAAAATAAACCATCACAAGAGAAAATTAAAAACAGTAAAAAAAAAAAAAAAAAAAACTCACCCAACCCAACAGGCCTGGACGCATTTCACAGAAGAACTTGATATCGAAGTTCTTGATGCGGGGATTTAATTCTCTGCCCATGAAGAAGTCATAGATAACGTAGCCTAGAGGAATAAAAGAACAAGTAGAGTCTTTTAAATCTATTAACTCAACCCAACATACATGGAAAATCTCCCTTGCAATCTTTATAAAATGATTTGTCAGAAGGCTTAAGTAATTATAAACAACTGTGATTGCTCTATTCCAACTAGAACTGCAAAAAGTACTTTGAACTATATGAGAACTCTGTCTGGATAATCGTATAAATGGTAGTCACTAATGGGGATTAGTCACTTTAAAAGCCATTGAAATAAAAATATCCAGAGCTAAATTGAGAATACAGTCAATGCAGCCTGATTTGTCACCAAGCATCATACCAGAGTTGCCTCCAGGAGCGAGCTCATCTTGAGACGCCCAGCGAGAGCGGACAAAAAGGTAGACGCTAAGAAGAGTTACAATGAGCAGAGCCGAGGTGTAGAACTGCAGGAAGTGCGCATGGATGTAGCTGAGATCCACTTCCTGATACACGGCCACACCTACTGCCACAGCCGTGAGGAGAAGTGCATAGACACCTGATGCAGAACACAATCAGAGATCACTAAACAGTTCACTCACAAATACCTGAGCAGTAAAGTTTTAAAAACCGAACGTAAAAATGCCTCATTTTAAGCAGGAGTCATTTAGATTATGACATTAGAAATGACAACATAAAATGCATCAACATTTTGAAGACTAACCATTAATCCTGTATTTCAAAGTTTTCCCATTCTTGAGAGGCATTCCTTCAACAAGCTGTAGAGTGGAGAGAGATGAATGATTTATATGTGAACATTAACCACTGTTCTTATTAACTAAAACTACTAATTTTGTTAACTCAAAGCTGAAATAAACAAACAAAAAAAAAAAAAAATGTATGACGACAAAACTTGATTTACAAACAATTCTTAAAAAGATTGCATTGGCAATTAACTCAAATTGAATACTAAGTAAATAAGAACTAATTATTATAACATACTATATACTCATGAAGTACTAAAATAACTGAAATTAAAACAAGGCTAAATAGAAAGCTATATAAAGCTAAATATAAACTAAAAATGACAAAGGCACATAAAATTACAAATCTAAAATGAAAAACAACAAAAGCTAATTCAAAATACAGGTGCATCTCAATAAATTAGATTGTCATGGACAAAGTTCAAAGTTCATTTATTTCAGTAATTCAACTCAAACTGTGAAAATCAATTCAATGCACACAGACTAAAGTAGTTTAAGGCCCCATTTACACTGCATGGTTCAAGTGACCCAAATCCGATTATTTGCTGTCATGTGGCATAGATCGGATGTGACCGGTGTACGTTTAAGCAGGAAAAAACGCATGGATTCTGATGTTCTTAGATCGGATTCAGGCCTCATTCATATGTGGTAATAAATCGGATATTAATCGGATACGTGCGTTTGCGTGTGCCATGTAAGCAGACAAATCGGATATTCCCCAGTAAATGCGAGCAGTACGTCATTAAAAAGTGACGTCAACTCAGGTGGACACCGCCAACTGAGATCACATGACATATTATAGGCGTGATGGGGGACGAAGGATACACACAGTGGAGCAATGCCGAGGTTTCATGTCTTTTCAGTCTTTGGGGCGAAGAGATTGAGCAAAAATGCAGGGTTGTTACAGAAATAAAAAAATTTGATTAGATTTCATATCGCAATATATATCGTAGAAAAATAAAATATTGCAATGTAATTTTTTCCCAATATCGTGCTGCCCTACTGTATAATTTTATTTACATCTGCATCCATTGTATTTTGTGCTGTTTTAATTCTTTTTCCGGGTCAGAACGTCTACGTATGGTAGTTTCAGCAGTGTATAGTGTAAATGCAAAAATCGGATACAGGACACTTTTAAAAGATGATGTAAGCAGGTCGTCAAAAAAATCGGATATAGTCAGAAAATCGGATTTGGGCATCAAGACCTGCAGTGTAAATGCAGCCTAAGTCTTTGGTTCTTTTAATTGTGATGATTTTGGCAAACGTTTAACAAAAACCCATCACCAACCATCATAATCTATTTCAACTCATGGAAACACACTACAATTTTCAGATCCTATCTTAATTACCCTTAAGAGGCTGGAAAACTAAACCAGATATTTTCCAGCAAGGCTCTATATCATCATGCCACCAACAGTGACTAATCTAATCTAGCCTGCTTTACTACAACTAACAGGCAAAGCAGAAATAAGAGCCATAGAGTTATGTAGTCATGTGCCTAATCCTGGGTCACGGGGAGTCATGTGATTGGTGGACAGTACCTTTCCGAAAGGGAGCAGGGAGAGAACAGCCTGGAAGAGAAGCCAGAGCAGGACGATGCCAAAAACCTGCCAGTCCCAGAGAGACTGAAGGGCAGGGAGCTCAAGAGGGAAGCTCTGGAGACTAGCATCCTTCTGCCCACAGAGAATGAGCAATGCCCACACAGCCACAGGCAACAGAAACATCAGGAAGAACACACCTGAAAGACAAGGGGAAATAGAAGCATTTCATTCCAATAAATATCATGGAGAAAGCTATTCAGATTGAAATGCACAGAAATAATCAATTTCTGACAATAATTTTCCTGCAGACTTACAATTGTGCATCTTTTTTTTTACAATTTATTTGTAGCAAAATTATTCACGTTAATGTTCTGTGCTGTGAATATTTACAGTCCAAAGTCACATTAAATTGCAGAGACTCACCAACTCTTCCTCCGAACTCCAGATCAGTTGTTTTGATGGCAGTGGGTGGTTTAGTTTGCGATAATACCGCCGTCTCTGTCTTTTGCTCCAACTCAACTGTCTTCCCATCACCCTGGTCCTTCCTGTGACGTAGATTGTAGCGCCCACCAGCCTGATTCTCAGATTCAGTCTCCGTCTTCTCCTGTTAGAACATTACAATAAGAGAGCACACTAAATATGAACACTTTATTCATTGAATTTGTCAAAAGTCACAGTAAAGACATTTATTTTACCAAATATTTCAATAAACAAAAAACACAGCTTCTTTCAACATTTAGAACAAGAAATGTTTCTTGAACACCAAATATAAGGATGATTTCTGAAAGATCATGTTACATTGATTTTTTTTTTTTTTTTAATGAATACAAAAAAAAAAAGTGTTTGTGTATGTTTTTATGTGTTGTGTCATGCTTAATCACAAAGTTTCAGTGCCAATCAATCTTGAGTCAAGAAAAGAATCATTAGGATTTCATAGTCATGCTAGTGTAAGGCTAAAGCAGTCTGGTCATGCTTTGTAAAGTCCATTCAATTGTCCCATGAGGAGAAACATGCTGAAAAGTATGAGGATGTGATTAAACAGAGCCCACAGTCAGCTTTAGCTTTGTGTGCACAACTAAATGGGATCCTGTCACACATGAGAGGCACAACATGCATGCATCATGACATTCCAGCCTTCACTAGAGCAGTTTCTAACATATCTGACAGGAAACATTAAGGAGGTTCTATTGTTGCTAGTGATTAAGACATTAATGAAACATGAATCCATGATGTATTCATACCTCAGTGACAGCGGAAGCTGTATTATTTTCCTCTTTCTTCTCATGTCTGCTGTTGCTATTGTTCTCGTGTGTCAGCGGCTGAAACAGATGATAGTCAAGGACATGTGAGGTGAACCCAGGAGGAAAGTAAATGAGATAACAGCATTAAAATGGTTGAGTTAACTGCTTTAAATTAGATTCAACTCCTATACTTGTAATCAACAAATACAAAATTCCATCGGCAGAATTTTTATTTTATTTTAAAACATTAAAAAAGAGAAAAAAAAGCTTCAATTTAATTTAAAAATCATTTTAAATTGTAGTCTTTTTACTAATCAAAAAAAATGCAGCATTGGTGAGCATAAGAGGCTTCATTCATTAAGGTATACAAAGGCTTAATGCTTTTTTGGACACTATATATATTCAAGTTTTTAATTTACTTAACATCCTGAACATGCTAAATATCAGATGGGATATCAAATATCAGGGAGGGAGAGAGAGAGAGAGGGAGAGAGAGAGAGAGAGAAAGAAAGACCTGAATGTAGAGCGTTTGTGTTTGTTCTGTCCTAGCAAACAAGTCTCCTTACCACCGGGGTGAGGCGGACCTCCAGCACTTCTTTGAGTTTTTCCTTGCGCACATCTGTGGTGCGAGAGGAAGATTGGCGGGGTGTCCTAGCTGGAGAACGGGAACGACTGCGACGCGGGCGTCCCGGTGAGCGAGAGCGGGATCTGGACCGAGAGCGTCCACCTTGCTTAAATACTGTCAGGCTCTGCAACAAAGAAAACAATATCCACAAGAAACTGCAAGTTAATACTGTTGTTCAATTAAATATCTATATAACTGCTTTTAAAACCTGTGAGTTTACAGGATTTTTAGGATTTTGAAACATTTGAAGAAATACTATGACATAAACTAATACAAATATTCTGCACAATTTCTAGGTCACTGATCAAATACGTAAATGTGTGTCACTGATCATGTGAAATCATTTGTACAGAAAGTCAGGTGATCTTTCTTCCAGTGAAGCAGATGATGCTCTTTGAATTATTCTCAATTCATTCATACCGTGATGTCAGATTCTTTCAGCTCCAGTTCAGTACCATCTTTGTAGATGACGGTGTAGAGCCGAGTCTTGTTGTCATAACTCAGCACCTTGACCTCATAATAAAGGTTACTGCCAGGCCAGCGGCCCATTACCGTATCTCCAATCTGAAACCTTGCAGTCGGCATGCTCGTTTTCCTACAAAATAATTAACACAAGATAAAAGATACCTGAATTACAACCAATTCAACAGGTTTTCTCCCCACTAAAAGTACAATGATATGACTGAGTTCTAGAGATGCACCGATCGACCGCCAGGGACCGGAATTAGACGATTTTCTGCATGAGTGGCCTGGACTGGTGAACGGCCGGCCAGTCCGCCGATTTCAAGCTGGTCTATTTGACATCACACATACACTCACATCTGCATGTAAACATGTCTTCAGCATGGAAGTTCTTCACTGTGATTGAAGAAGACACAAAGTTTGCAGTTTGTAATACACTGGGTGCCAAAGTAACCCGTGAGGGAACAGGCCTCGATTAATGCTTGTCTGGGACAAGTAGACTTTTTAAAGGGGCAAGTGAGAGAGAATTTTATTTGCCTGAAAGACAGAGAGACTGATTAAAACAACAACAACTATTGAAACTTGGCGAACAAAATTATTCTGATTTTATTGCATTCAGATGTTTTTATGTCGTGCCAAAACTGTTGTGTGTCTCTGAACAACACAGTGGTGTTTTACTGAATGAATCCAACAAACTGAGTCAAATTCAGAAATCCATTCATAGACCGTTGCTGCGTCCCAATTCACCTACTTAATTTATGCCCTTAAATTATGTACTCATTTTGTGAGGAAGAGGCACATACTTTTGAATAGAACAGTAAGCAAGCTTTGGGACATACTACTTAGACATATAACTGTGTCTTTAATGGACGCTCTGTCGCTTAGTTACATACATCCTGTCACAATTTAAACTGCACTGTAAATCATCTTGTCAAAGTTAGCATTATCCAGATTTCATTTAATTTAATTTCCTACCATATTGGAGAGAAATAAAGATACACATTGACCGGCCATTTAAGGGTTTATCATGCCGAGATCTCAGCTCTGAGATGACGACTTTAAAAGTTATTGACCAAACGTATCATTATAAAGTTCATAGTGTTGCTGCAGATGAAATATAATGTGGATAACATTAAAAAAAATTTCAACGGGTTAGATATTGATTATTTACCACTCAAACCCCTTTCTTTACCTGTCCATGGGTCTCGCATATTTACGATATGTTTGTAATTTTTTTAACACTTTTCATGCTTGTTTGTAGTTCAAAAATTTGATGTGAAAAATGACATTTAATATTGTTTGGGGAAAAACATTACCATTTATAAACATACTGCGAAATGATAAATGTTTTGTTACATACAGCAAATCACTTCTGCCTCTTTCCAGTCCCAGAGCACGGAACAGAGTTGTGTAAAAGAGAGAACATCAGTAACAGTCCAGATTGGGGGGAATTATAATGCTGAATCATTTATTTTATTATGTAAATAATTGATTGCATCTAGTAAAAAAAATAATAATAATAATATTTTTGTTTGTATATAATATCAATTAAGAAAATCGGAATCGGCAAACTTCAGTATCAGCAGATCACACTTAAAAAAAAAAGTAAATAAAATTGCAATCCGTCGATGCATCTCTTCAGTTCCCTCACTTTGTAGACATAACCAGTTTATTTGTCTTTCTTGTTTAAATAACTAATAAACAAATGCAACAGTCTTAAAATTAGGAAATACTAGACACAAAATTAATCAACATAAACTCTGCTGATGATAGTATCTAGCAGTGCAGCCTTTAAAGATTAATTCAAGTGTGTAATCTCTGTGCCAATCGCATCACCATTTTTACAACTGGTTCAAGCACTCAGACAGGTTTCCCAAGACAAAAAGTAGGTCTTCCACTAAAAAGACCAAAAAACTACAAACCTATTGTTGGGAACCTGAGATGCTCCAACAGAGATTTGGTAGTGCCATTGTTTATACTTTTTGGGACAATTAACCTATGAATAACTTACAGTTGTCTCTTCATATTACGCTGAAATATAAGTATTTTTACATGGAACAACACACACTTCACCTTTATACTTAATGCACATGAGCAGTTGCTTGACCCTTCAAAACAAAACCAGAAATCTATCTTAAAGATAAGATTATTTATAACGTAAAGATTATCTGTGATATTTCAAACACGTTCAATGTTGAACCCATGAGGGAAACACGAGGGTAGCTGCACATGGCCTGATGACAGTGAAGTGATGATGTCAGCTGCTACCTCGGGAGTGCTGATGGGTCTGAATTACGCACCCAAAATGTATTCAGCACTATTGTTGAGCTCTCAATGGCCTGCCTGTATGAGAGGGATTTTACTATCACTGGTATCAACAACTTCTGGCCGATGAGACCATCTATCCATCAATCTAATTACTTATCAACTGTATTGTTTGAATAATTACTCAGCTTTTTACAGACATTCATTAAAACAAATGGGTTTTAGTGTCAAAATAATACAAATGTTTCTGGATATCACTTTTTAGACATTTCAACAAAATCTGTAACTTTTCATGCAATGAAATACAGTAATGCTTGATACTGATAAATTAAAAAAATAATAATGTTTAAGAATAATTTCAAAGAAATTCTGTTGTAAAGACCTGCAACCCCCAGCACTTCTGCTCACACACTCTCCATTATAGGAAACACCCACATGTTCATATTAAAACCATATGTTAAGTACTGCTCATAAAAACAAGTCTTCTACCCTAAAACCACATAATCCAATGAAACACATTACAGACATTCCTGAACCAGATCACAGACACACACACACACACACACCCAATACTGAGATGCACTGCTGAGATCCTATGTGTTTCAAGAGAGATGAACTGAAACTATCGAGCAAAAGATTTAAACTGAGTGATTGTGCGTGGGCGGAGTCGAGTGCTTTTGTTGTGCATCTGAGGGGGCACACGACGACACGCGCGCTTTACTATCACTACGAACATCTATTCAAACTCACGACAGATATTCTGGTTTTACTTTTTAAAACATCAGTATTTCAAACACTGACCACATTAAGTGATTTTAAATTAACAAGTCAGCGAAACAGAATAACTTCGCTATGGCGGACTGAATATAAACTCTGGAATATTTAATAAAAATGTGATAAAGTAAACTGTTATGGTGACTCATTGTAAGGTTAACGTTACTTCCATGTGATGCAAAGTCACCCAAAGCAGATTCACATGCTGTTCCTTTAACGCAGCAAAAAATAAAAAATAAAATGACAGGAATGGAGGGAAAACGTCATGTATTCAAACCATTGTCAGTCCGCATGCGAGAGACTCGTAAACAGCAGCAGTAAATCAGTTCATAACTTCATAAACAACGGATGCAGAAATCAACAGTTAGAATGAATGAATAGTGTATTAAACACAAACGTTCTGCCAAACCACAGAGTCAAGTAACTATTAAACGTGACTATTTTGCGCAAGAGTGCACATACAAGACAATGAAACCGAAAGGTCCGATGTAGATGATTACATTAACACAAAAAAACGAATGCGGAATTCGTGAGGTAAAACAGTGGAGCTGTTAGCGAACAATAAACGCGCGCCGAGCCCAAGTTTCCTGTATAAAGAGCCGGCTGGAAATCGGGTTATTAATTCAAGTCGAATACCAAAACAACGCTAAACAGTTAAAGTTTAATAAAGATTTTGACGTGTTTCTACAAAATATTATATTACAGATAGAACTAGAGACCGTTAAAAGCAATAAATTAACGTTACTTCATAAACGCTGAGTTGCGGACGGGCTGAACGCTGGTCTAACGTTAGTTCTGTACCGTTAACTACGCAGTCACAATAAAGCCATTCTCATACAAAAACAAACATGCAAAGTGAACTGATTATGATTTCTTACCTTCAGGCTATCTTAATATCTTAAAAATCCAAAGTTTATCCGCAGGACTTCATAAAATAAAGAAAATTGTTTTAAAACACTGGTCCCCGCTCTGAATTCGTTCCTCCCTCTGTGACCGCTCAACCTACCAGAGTCCTTGAGGGCGGGAAGCTCTCTGATTGGCTAGGATATCCCGTTTTTAAATTTTTGAATTTTCTGATTGGACGGCGGTGGGGTTTACGTGAGCGTTGATTGGAGGCGAGGCATTTGAGCCCTAACATCGGGTTTTTACAAAATGGAGGGTAGGTCAGATTCAGTCAGTGCGATATGAGGAAAGAGTGGGTAGACAGCCGATGTGCGTCGAAACGCGAAAAGTTTTTTGAAAAGGGCAATTACAGTTGGTTAATAATGGATCGGAGCATAGAAAGGGTCAACATGCTTTTTAATTAACCGTTTATAACTTGTGTATTTTATAAGAAGTGTGCAGTGAAGGGTAAAGTTAATGTTTTTAAAATACATAAACTCATCACTGAAACCAAACGTTTTTTTGATTTTTTTTTTTTCTGGATTCATTTTTACGGTCTATAATTTTTACAGACTGATTACGGTTCAGAAATATACTCTTAACCACAGGTTTCTTGAAATGTCGATTTATTAGTAAATTGTATAGATTATATATTTGATGTTTAATAGCAATTGTATTTATAATAATAAGTATATATATATATATAAAACAATATTTGCAATGTCAACCAATCAAACTTTTTCATCACAAACCAGGTTTGTGTATGCTGAAGAGTAGGTGCACAGTAGATGTAGTTCAACTCTGTTTCCGTTTTTGCAAAGTTGCACTGCTGCATTTGACCTCAGCTGAATGCTAGCAATGCCTTACATGCTAAATCCTGAAGGTGTCAAGAACTGTGCATTTTGATGCTTGAACTTCTCATACTCTAGTAGCTGCTTCTCAACCCAGTAGGATTGTTTAAGAAGAGTAGTGTTCAGTAGCTGTTTGTGTAATGCTCATATTTTGTTTCAGTGTTAGATCAGTCCTGCGTTCTTCCGGTTTGCCACAGTTGAACCATGCAGCAGCATACAGAAAAGTAGCAGCATTTGTTACAGAGGAGTGATGACATGCTGAACAAGGTTTACATTTGTCATTTCCAAAGTCAAATACTCAGGACTGAGTAGATATGAATAAAAATGCATTAATATAGTGATTAGAACCATCCAGATTATGTTACTTTAAAAGCAAAACACAGTTTGGTAATCATACGTGAGTTCTCAAGTAATCAGTTTTAAGTCATTTGCACATTTAAATGCTGAAATAAATGCAAACAGCAATGTATTGCAATTTTTATTTAATTGGCTCAAACAAAACATTGTTAGCATGTAAGAAACTTTTAATTAACATGAAAACAGTATGGTACAACATGAACGATAGAACAGAAATTTATTTTAAACAAAGATCGTAAAAGTGTCACTGAAGCAAAATGCAAAGCAAATGAATAAAGTTATGGAGGGCCCTAAATTAATACTCTCTATATATACGCATTTAAATTTTTGACACATCAAATGCAATTTCCGAACAAGGCACGAACCATGAAGATCACAAACAGGTTTATCCAGGAATGAATCAACCCTGATCAATACATTTTACCTGCTTAACATAAAGACCAATCAACAATAGTTATTTATTGTCAAAACAAAGGTGGATCAGGAGATTGTGACGTTCTATAGATTACCGTTTAGCTTTGGTGATAGTGCCGATCACAAAATGACGGCAGTCTTGTCGGCAATAGAATCATTTGAACTTCTACGGGTTTTTAAAGTGCAATCAATGCTGTAAACACTCTATACAAACTTTCTGATTCCTTGAGAGATCATTTTGAGTGATGGTTTGGAAGTGAAAAGAAATGAAAGGATTGATGAGTGAGCATAGCGGGAGGAAATGGATAACAGAGGGAAAAACCTGTTCAGAAAGAACGTCACAAATTCATGTTCTCAGTTATTCTCCTCAAAATTCGCACAGCCTATAAATCACACTTCATGTTTGTTCAAAAGATTTTGGGTCTTAAAAGGAATACTTCCCAATAAAGTTCCCTAACAAAATCGTGTTTGGAAGATAAAGCCCCTCTTAAAAAAACAAGAGCCAAGTGCTTTCCAGTGTGCAGAAAGAGGATAAACGATAAATGCTTGCAGAAAAAAAAAAAAAAAATCCCAAAACCATTCAAGATGATGTTATGTGTGTCTAGGCCCTCGATAAGATATTCCTGACTTTTTTTCGTTGGTAAACACCCCATGCAAAATGAATAAAGTAGCCATACATGATCTTTCGCATCTTTGAATCCCAAAGTAAGGTAAAATTAGTAAAATGTCAAACCGCTGCAAATGTATTATGGCTATAAAGAGCTGTCCATTGCAAACTGCATTTTGAGAACGTGTATGGAAAATATAATTCAACCACAGTTTGAGGGCAGAGTGGATGATTAAAGGACAGAGAGAGAGAAATTTGCGTAACAATGCTACACTTATTGCTTATGAACGGAAAATTCAATTATTTTTCGTGGCAACCATTTTTCCCTTACCAATCATAAGAAGACATGCACTGAAATCGAAAAAGAAATACGAAAAGAGCCTACGGTGAATAAAAAGTTCATAGTATTTCTGGTTAGCACTATCTACAGATACGGTCTGAGCTGACGCTGACGTCAACCTTAACTTCGATTGGCTGAGAGGATTTTGGTAGAGAGCTACAATGACGTACAGTAGAAAGGCATTGTCCTTCGTGATCTTTCTGAACACTTAGCGAACACACAAGATGAAGGTATACAGATAACAGTGATTAATTGGAGACAGCCTGTCGAGCATTCACTTTTGAAAAGAGAATAATAACGAAAACCGTCCAAAAGAGCAAGTAAGCTACCTGATGTGGTCATGGCGTACATTAGAACAGGTTGACTGAATGACTTGCAGGTATAATGTTTATTTTGTTGTCATTTTAATGTATATATTCTGGTTAAAATAGTAGGAAGACAAGCTTTAGAGTCCTGCAGCAATAGACCATAGTCATTTGGTTGGCCAGATTCAAGGTTTTGCTTTATACAAGGCCAACTTAATGTAACTTCACCACCACCACCTTTTTAAATTCATAAACAAAACCTGCCCTTTGCTAAACAATGTGCAGTAAAATGAATGTCATCTGCTTGTTTTACAATTTCACTCTTCGATGGTTAATACAGTATGTAATTCAGTGTCTTTTTTCTTTCCACAGTAAAGAGTCATCCATTGCATACTGACAGTCACTTCCTTAAGACTGTGTCTTGACCCCCTTCAAGACGGGGCTTTTGGTGTATGGCGTTGCTTTGAGGCATCTGGTTATCCTCTCACTGTTACGCCTCTTATGCCCCATTTTTGATGCTCAAAACTTCATCGTAGATCCTCCGAATTATCATGGTTATTGTGATCACCACTGGTTAAAACTGTAATTCTCCATTTTCATTGCTTTTGAGATAGTGTCTTAAACTGAAGCTGACCTCTGAAGTGACAGATTGTGGATAAAAAAAATACAGGTGCATCTCATCCTCCTACGCAGAGTTTGACTTGCCCAACTCCTCCCTGATTGCTGAAAACACAAAATCGACAGAAGAATTCGAAACAGTCCTCTAGCAGTACACTAACAGTAAAAGGTTTAGACACATACTCGTTCATTATAACGGTTTAATATATTCTAATATAATAGTTGAGATATTAAAACTATAAAAGAATACAAAAAGATGATATGGGAATCATGCACTGACCAAAAACAAATTAATCTCATATTTAAAATATTAAATATTATGCATCCTTTGTATGCTGAACACTTGTCACTTGTTATTGCCCATTCAAACTAATTTATTTGTAATTAAAGGCTTGTAAAGACACTTTTATTTGTTTAAAATAAATAAAAATGGAAAACACATAATAAATTATAAATATTTGTAATAATTCATTATTATTAGCCACCACTTTGGATATTAGCGAAATAAATTAAGTATTTCTTTTTTTATTATAAACATCATCAAGAATTCAAGCATAAGCTTTTAGATCAAAAATGTTTTCAGGATCATAAACAAATTCAGTCAAATGTGTCCAAACCATTGACTGTTAGTGTCAAGTATTTTCATGTTCCTATTGATTTAAAATGCAAAATGTGCATCATATATAATGCCAATACAATGCAAAAACATGTTACCATCAATAAGTTCTTCTTTAAGCTTCGATAGTTCTTTCCTCATCTCCTCTAGAATGTCCTAAAAAGCAAAGCAATACATGTGTAATTAGACTAGAATATTATTTAAAATACTCCACAAATCAAAAGGAGCCAAGCAACTTAAGTTGCATGTGCATGTCACTGAACTGTTTTCATGTCAGTAAGATTACATATTCAATAAGAAAATATGAACTTGAAAATAGAAATGAGCTACCATGATACTGTGGCAAGAAAAAAAAAACTATGCTACGAGTTCTTAATAGAAGCTGTTATCTTAAATGCAGTTGGCCTTGACCGTTAAATGACAAGATCACCAGGTAAGTAGATGCATGTAATAACAACACTCAGTCACAATTACTGCTGCTATACTGTAAGTAGCTCTTTGACACTAAAAACATTCTCTGAACAAAGCAGACAGAGCTGAGTGACTTGAGTAACAGTGTTCTTATAGATAAGTAAGACTCTTACATATGCCTTTCATATCTAACACGCTCATTCATACAGAAGGGAGGTATTGCCTTTGTAGAGAGGTCTATAAATGTACACGCCCACAAAAGCATAACTGTACACTGTCAACCAGTATTTCTCCCTCCGTTTTTTAGGAAGTGCTGTAATATCAAGCAGGTTTTTTCAAATGAGGAAAAATGAGTAATTGTGCCACTAGCTTTGGTAACACTTTGCCAACCTATTGAGGAAGTGTACAGCCCCTCTTATCAAACCCTGAAGGGCTAAAAGTTTAAATGAGTTTCAGTTCTTCTCAAATTTTGAGAAGTACCTGTTTCAATCTGTCATAGTCGAGAGCTTCTGTTGGCACCCCATTGGCACTTATGGATCCGGTAGGAGTTGGTGTAGACCTTGGTCTAAAGAGAAAAGAATTTGCGTGAAGCAATGCTATTTTAGTCACAGAAATGAACATTGTAGAGGCAAGATGCAAGACAGAAGTTTAGAAACACGCTTTAACCGTCATTTTTAGATGCTGTGCAAATCTACACTGTTCAATCACAATTGGTGATATGCACAGCATTAACAAGGAATCATTTCAAGATGAGGGAGGAGAATGCAGGGCATTTTAAGATTTCAGGTAGTTGGAAACCTTGTACTGCAAAGGAAATACACACATCCAGATATATATGCAGAACTGGGTGAAATGTACATGAACACCATAAGAATTGTATTTCCTTGAGAGGAGCGGGCACATTCATCGAAACCAACACTTTTGCAGCCCCAAAAGAAAAACATTTCAAAGCACAGCAAACCAAAAACCACCGCTTGAGACACCATCCACACTTCAAGACACACAATGCAGCTGCCATATCACTCTCATGCGTGTCTGTGGCTGATTCAGACAGGATACTATTGCCAACACAATAATCACCATAGGGTGGGACATGGGAAGTGAGGGATATGACGCTTTATCTCTCCCAAAAGAAATGAATGCTGAAGAGTGGGTTGCGTTGTGCAGAAAGGAAGCAGAAGTCAAGCAGATGAGAACATAGACACAGCTTACAGCAAAAGTTATGTGTAAAAATACAAGTGTGTTTCGCCTGAAGTCTTTGTATCAAAGCTTTCTGCATTTGGAGTGAAAGGATAACTGCCTTCTTTGGCAGAATAAACTAAATTAGAAGTACATTTGTACGCTCTCTTTTTGTTTTTCCATGAAGATCATATTTAAACTGTCTTAATTTTATACTTTTTCAAATGCCTTATGTATAGATTTTGTGTTACTCTTATCCAAAACCTAGACTTTCACTTTTTAATTAATAATCCATCTCGCATTATTACATTTGAAGAACTATGATAATCCATATGAGTGAAACGATTATAAATTATTTACAACATTTATATTGTGTGGAAATTATTTATATAGACCAGACCACCATTCAAAAGCTGGGGTCAGCAAGTGTTTTAAATGTTTTAAAAAAAAAGTATCCTATGCTGCTCACCAAGGCTGCATTTATTTGAGCAAAAATACAGTAACCTGTAATATTGTGAAACATTTTTAGAATTTAAAATAGCATTTTTTTTCAGACATAATTTAACATGTAATTTGCACCATCCATTACTTCACTCTTCAGTGTCACATAAACCTTCAGATATAATTCAAACACACTGATTTGATGTTCAAGAAACATTTTTCATTATCAGTGTTGTAAACAATTGTGCTGTTTAATATTTTTGTGTAAAATGTGATATATTTTTAAGGATTCGTTGATGAATAGAAAGTTCAAAATAACAGCATTTGTTAAAAAACTAAAGAAAGAAAGAAAATAAAAAAGTCTGTACTGAAAGTTAATTTGAAGGCAGCCTTGCTGAGTAAAGGGATTAACTTCTATAAAATGAAAACTTTTGAACAGTATTGTATACATTTACACAAATTACCACTGATTTGCCTCAGATCTGGTGCAATTTACATTTTTCAAAAAGTCCACAGAATCAAAGGTTTTCAAAGTTGAGGAAACACCCATTTATTAAATATGCATCTTTATTATAAAAGAAGCAACAGTTTTGAAAAGCATAAAGTTTTTTATTTATGCCATTTCATGGTGGTTATACTGTTGGCAACAGCAAAATCTTTGTTTATGGACAAGAAAAAAAAAAGAATAACCGTAGACAATCATTGCACCAACCCTCATCCTATTTAGAGAGCACTCTCAGCAAACAAATTCTAGAAAGAGTTCTCAAACTAGCCTCTTATACCTGTTTAAGGAATCATAGTACTTGTCAGTACCCATCTGATTTCTCCATGGTGTGTCCCGTCTGTGAGAGTAAAGAGACTAACCAGGTCAGAGGTCAACAGCGTGGATCTGAACTATGCATACTCATAGTAATCTTCTGAATGCACTGGTTCCAACTCAGGTGAAAGGAGAAATTTCAATTCCCTACTGAAAAGTGCTTCAACCATTTGTATAATTGCCCTTGCAAATGCATGAAAGGATATAATATACTAAAGCAAAAGGAATAAGCAAATCCTTCAAAAAAATGCTGGACAGCTCTGGTAGACACAGATCTGATGAGAAGCAACAGCACTGTGCTTTAGTGATGTGGAGCGCGGGACCCGACTGCCTGCATTCTCACATGCGATTGTGAGGGGCCCCGGCCTGCAAGCATGTGATACAAAGCAGTCGAAGCAACAATAATTCAAATTAGCTTTGAGAAAAGCGGGACCTGTTGAAGACTTAGATCCCAAAAGCTGGACATTTCCTTCAAAGGGTATTATGAATTGGTGGAGGTGTAATTCACACACTGATTCAACCCATCAAAACGACATGCAAATTATTACCTTCCGATGACTGGTGATTTGCTACCATTCATGGTGTTTGTCCTCTCCCAAGGCTTTCTGGGCATATCTGTAAAAAAAAATCATTCATGTAATGAATGTAAAATGTTGTGATAATTGCAGTCTCTTATTTCACAAAAAAGCTATGGTTATGCTTCAAGGCCCAGACTGTACATTGAAGAACATTATTTTGACCTATTGCAAGTGAAAAAACAACAACAGTTGCATTAGTTTTAGCCTCATAACCAGCAGTTAAATCTGCACCAAAGTACCAGACTTTCACTGAACAACAAAAAAAGGTATAGGAAATGTTTTCACCTCCTTTTAATAGTTACCCAATTCATACGACTAACCCAATGATTCTTATGGAGCATTATTAGAAGGTTAGCTGCATTTTAATCGCTTGTTTTTAGCATAGTTTCTCTCGCTTACCTGGAGTGCTACAGGCTGACACTTTTGGAGTTATGGTAGCCTCAGTGTCATCCTGACAGAAAAATAAAAACTTAATCAATTTGAAAATCAGTCAGATGAAGGTATGATCATATCAATACAATGAAGCAGTCTATATGCACATATTTAGAGAGAGACCGGAAACAGCTGAATGAAACTAACTCACAGCTTTCTGCTCAGGCTCTGGCGATGATCCCTTCTCAGCAATTCTTCTCCTGTATCAAATCAATGGTAGGATCTTACATTTCATTACAATACTGGATATTACAGCCCTGCCAACCTTGGAACCATTTTTGCAACCAGTTTGACGAGATGGGACATTGGGTTTATGGAGATGCATATATTCCTAGATTCCTAGTTACATTATTAACTGAAGCTTAGTCCCTGGTAACTGATGTCAAAATCGTAATTGCACAATGTGCAAAATGCAAGATTTAAATGTTAAGGTTAGCAGGTCTGCATAGTTTGCAACATTACAGTTAGCCCACGGATCAATACATACCTCGGTTTTAGTTCAGTTCAGTTGTAATGGCTTGTTACATCAGTGTTTTATTGCGATTTGGAATTTAAAATTTACTTTAGAAAAAAAACAAAAAAAAACTCCAGTACACTTCTGTACACTGTAGAAAAACAAGGATTATCATGTCTACAGATTTCTTTTGAGAGAAGTATTAATTTTATGGATTGGCCTATAAACATATGTAACGTCTGTTTCATTCATGCTGGTAGCCTGAGGGGCCCTTGTGCTGAAAATCCATACATGCATCACAGAAGTAATCCCTAATATGGACAAAGACATCTGATGTTGTGGAGTAAAAACATGGTAGAATGTTCTCTTTTGTTGGACAGCAGGTTTAGAAATGCTTCTCATTATGTCATTAGTCATTAAGCCTTGTTGCTTTTTCGAAAGCTTGTTATAAGCAGAGAGGCGTTTTCCCATCTAAACGTGTAAACACATGGACACATACAAACAGGGCCAGTTTGGAGAGAAATAAAATATTAACTGAAATTATTTAAAAGCAAAACAGAAAAAAAACAAGTAATGACTACTGTAATGTCCTCGCTTAAATGAGTCAGACGGCAGGAGTGGAAGGGTGATCGAGCAGGATGTTGTCTTGCTGACAATTTAATGATAGCCCTTAAGCATTTGTCAATCCTCCCTGCTAGATATTTGGGGAATGAACCCAGCACTCTGATTGGCCAAACTCTTCTTCTTTTTATTAGTAAGTTCTGAGACTAATAATTGTTTGAAAACTAAGCCCTGTTTCTATCACTGCAATCATTCTGGCATTGGAGACAGAAAAAGCAGATAGTTCACCTCCTGGCCAGCAGGGCGCTCATCTCCTCCATCAGACCTCCTCCTCCTCCAGGTAAAAGACCATTTCCACGGGATGCCTCTGGCTTGGGACCACCAGAACTCACCGCAGATCCTGCCTGGGGCTCATCACTCTACAGTAACACGTGGGATTTGTTACTGAACATGTTTAGCATTTTTGATGTTTCAGAAAAAAAGAAAACTTGTTGTTTTCAGCTTTAGGGTGCAGTGCAGGGTCAGAAATAACTTTTCAATAAAGGAACAATATTTGTCCTCTGGAATTTATTTACTTGGACAATTTATTTATTTTTTTATTTTTTTATTTTTTTTAACCTTCCAAGGGCAGTTTTTATAATTACCTTATTAAATGACAAATACTTAAATTTAACCAATCACCTCAAGCAATCAGAATACTATGTTGTTACCAAAGCAATGTGATGAAACATGAGCAGATCTAAATTTAATGCTATTCATTCATTTTGACATTTCACTGTAATTGTGACAGCCATAATAGATATAGTTTAATTGTCCAGGGGCATTTTTTGCTCCCTTATCTTGAGTTTGGGGCGGCATTTCTGTTCATTTTGGTGGAAATTTGTTAATTTCTGACCCTGTGAAATGTGCTAACATGCTTCAGGTGAAATTTAATGCAAATGGGAGCTTTACAGTCCTTGAACCCTTACCCTTGGCACTTTCTTTAGCTTGGCTCCAGCAAGGGCGGCTGCGAGCCCAGACAGACCCTTGTTCTCCTCTGTGGTGGGCGAGGGGGTAAACAGACCCGAGGGCAAAGGCGGGGCTGGGGGTGGAGCTGGTGGAGGAGCCTGGCCTGAAAGTGGAGGCGGTGGGCCAGGGGGAGGGGGAGGACCTGTTGGGGTGAGTGTGGGGGGCAGAGGTGGTGGGGGAGGAGGAGGGGGACCAGGGGGTGGTGGAGGTCCAGCAGTGGTAGGAGTCACAGTGGAGCTGGGAGGGAGTGGTGGTGGGGGTGGAGGGGCTGGTATCCCCTGTGATGAATCTGCAGTGATGAATAGACAAAAGAAAAAGACCATTATAACATGTCTTTATAACTTGCTATGATCTAAATCCAGGGCTGTTTTAGTTTGTGAAATAGATCATTAAAATCAGAATGAGGATCTCAGTATAATATAATATAATATAATGTTCAAAAGTTTGAGGTCAGCAAGATACTGAATAGAAAGGTCAAAGGAACAGCATTTATTTGAAACAAAAATCTTCTGTAACATTAAAAATTTCATCCTTGCTGAACAAAATTACTAATTTCTTTAAAAATAAAATTTGTGCACCATAGTGTAATAAAAATCCATCGATAATAATAATTAAAATAAAACAAACAAATAACAAAAACAACAAACAAAGCTTACACATAATAGTGAACGAAGACAGATGACATTAATACATGACGTGAACATACTAAACACTTGTCAATAGCTGATGATCATTAAACCAACTTCCACAAAAACTGATGATTTATCATAATATTAAACAAATCTGTACATCAATTTAACAAAATTCAGATATATAATCGGGGTAATGGTTTCATACTATTTAATCATTTAAATGTAACTTAAAGCTGATATTGCATGTAAAAATCTTTACATTTCAGGAACAAATCCGTTTAACTAGTTTTCACATTTGGCTGTTTTGATATAAACAGCTGAAGTTTTTTCAAGTCTATATGACAGGCATGCCTGTCAAACACACTCACGTTAAGCATATTAGTGTGTAGAATTTAGCTCAGCGTCAAGCTGCATCATGCATATGAGGTGTGAAGTCTAAAACCTCTTCTATAAATAACTCAGAGCTGATTTTATTTCTTCATTGCTGTATTGACCTGACCTCACATGAAACGCTCCATTTACTGTATGCAGTAGGGAACAAAACAAGCATTCAAGGATAAAAGTGTAATCAATGTTATTTTCATTCATTTCATTTCTTTTTAAAATAAGGATGTTTCATGAAACAAATGTGTGAATGTGAAGAATAACCAAACAGGATGTGGGGCATCCAGTTATTGATCATGTAAAGCTTACTGTGCAATGACAGTTCACTTGTACATGTTAACATCTAGAACTTCTTTACCATAAACCAGTAATCAGAATGAGATGGTTGTGATAAACGGCAGAAAAACACTGACGAGAACTAAAGCAATGATATCGCAACTTTGCAGTCCACGAGACTCAAATCCAAGTTTCATAAGAGAGATGTGTTTTCATGCCATGCTATTTTACACAATCATGGGCCACACAAATGAGCATCCATTAAACCGATGAACCCAAAAGACAAGACAAAAAGCCAAACATTTCCTAAGGACTTTTCGTATTGAGCCAAAAAGCGAATCGCCAATTGCAGCCAAAAAAGCAACCCAGCTCAACATGGAAGCCAACCTCTTCGAACCCCGATTAGCAGGTTAGTGGAGGCTGAGCGACACAGAAGAGGCCTTACCCGGCTGGCAGGGGAAGTCAGCAGGCTGAGTGGGCAGCTCTGGAGCAGAGGAGCAGGAGTCTCCCAACCCAGAGTTTACAGAGTGCTCAGCAGAGGCAGGGAAGGCTGTGGAAGGAGAAGGGAGAACAGCAGGCTGGGGTGAGGGATAAGACACAAGGGGAGTGATGGACAAGGTGGGCGAGGGGGAATAGAGTGGCGGCGGAGGGGGCGGCGTTGGCGGCAAAGAAAACGGCTGACTCGACACCGGTGATGAGACGTGGAAGTGAAGTGTGGTGGGTGGCCCATTGGGCGCCGAGATGGGCGAGGGGGGTTTCTGGGAGAGCGGACTAGGGGCCGGGATCATAATCATCGGGCGAGGACCCTTGGCCTTGCCCGGGGGGCTGCTGATCATGACCGGAGGTGAGGGCGGTAGGGGCGTGAAGTTGTTTGCCATCCAGACTGCGGATTTGGAGGCTGGAACTGGAACTGGAGGTGGAGCAGGGGGTGGTGGTGTGGGCGGGGCAGGCTGTCTGCGAGGTACGGTGGCGTAATGAGGCAGGACCGGGTGGAAGGCGGAGCCAAGCGACGTGGCGAATCGGGAGGCCGAGTGGCGCAGGGGCGGGGTCGGAGGAGTGGCTGTGGAGGGAGATGGCGTTGGTGGTGGGTAGCTGGGTGTGGAAGGAGACACGGGTGAGGAGGAGGTGGTCTTGTATTCTGGAGGTGGAGGAGTGTAGAGGGTGCTTTCAAATGCTGCACACAACCAGAGGACAGGACAGGATGGGACAGGACGGGAGGAAGCGGCAACCGTGCAAAGGGAAAGAACACAAGACAAAGAGAGAAAGGGGGAGGAGACAGAAGAGAGAAAGGGGGCAAATGAAGCAAGAAAACCAGCAGAGACCTACAAGACCATCATATGTACTTATTTCTGTCTATGAATGGGGAACACACTGGAATTAGTA